>NC_056739.1:1914028998-1914116498 GCF_019279795.1 Protopterus annectens
GAAACAGAGTATTATAATGTACTGTAAGCATAGTGTGTTATGTATCACATATATAGGCAAAGTAATACCCTGTCTTGTGTTTACAACATTGTGCTCCCGTGCAGTTACCCTGCTTACATGGCTACTAACCATGTAGATTCCAGGCTGTCAGCATGGTCATTATGCAAATGAGGCAAAAATTCAGTAGATCTGTTGAATCACAAAAAACAGTAACCCTGTAGGGATGTTCACTCTATGTTTTTGTTTCCAATTGATGTCAACAGTGAGCAATGACATCAGGAGGGTGTGTCAGCTTCTTTTTTTTCTTCTTTGGTACATTTAGTACAGCTATGGGAAATGGAGCAATAAAAAGCTCGTTATGTAACTATTCCAGTGGCAGCACCTGTATCTGTAGGGCTACAGTCTCGATGGTCCTGGGTTCGCGTATAAAATGTAAAAGCTTATCTGTACATTTTATGTGCCATGTTTGTGCTATATCAGGAAACCAGAGATAAATATATTAATTTTGCTTATGCTTATCTTATTTATACAATGGTGTGTGCAGCTGCATGATGTGCATAGTGCACTACTGAGCAGACAGCAGGTGTGTTAAATTCATGCTAATTACAGCCTAAGCAAGTAAATTGCATCTTAATTTGCCAATCCAACACAGTGTACCTATTCAACAAATACAAAAAGTATCCATGTAGCCTACAGTCTTATTTTCCCTCAATACGTCAATACCATTGGAGCAGAGACTTAGAAATTTTAACTACGATAATGCTAGGGGCTGCTGCAGCTATTCTACATCTGTATGTGCTAGAGGCTAATGCCAATTCTGCTGGTGCTGCTGTCAATAGGCCTAGGCCTAGAAGGAGAAGAATGTTCAGGCCCAGGGTAACATTCCAGGTGCTACCATGAGCTGTAGATTGTAGAGCGCTACAGGGTGTGCAGGGACACATTACAAGAACTCTGTGAACTCTGCTACCCTCACCTCAGAGCCAACCAAGGAGAACTCATCCCAGCTGAAACTAAGGTATGTATAGTCCTTAGAATGTTAGCTACAGGTACTTTTCAAAGACCAACTGGGGACACAGTGGGTGTGTCACAGCCATCAGCTTCCAAGATCCTCCACTAGTTCATGGATGCTATGCTCAGACATGCCAGTGAACACATATATTTATCTCCTTCTGCTGAGGAGAGGTCCAGTAATATGCAACAGTTCTACCATGTAACGCATTACCCTGAAGTACTGGGTGCCATAGATTGCACTCATGTACACATCAAGGCACCACCTGTTGAGCAGGGTAGAATCTATGTTAACCACTAAAGATACCACTCCATCAACTGCCAAGTCATGTGCAATGTCCAGGGGATTATCCTGAATGTGTGTGCTGGCAACCCTGACAATTATCATGACTCCCATAACTGGCACACATCACACCTGTACCAGATATTTGCTAGGGGGACATCTCACAGGGCCATTTACTGGAAGATGCTGGCTATGCCCTGGAACCATGGATGATGACACCCATCAGAAGTGCGCACACACCCATGGAAGAACACTATAATGAGGCACATGCTCAAACTAGAAACATCATAGAGTATGCATTTGGGCTGATGAAGTCACTGTTCCTATACCTAGATATATCTCCTGGAGCCCTGCAGTATAATCCATGCACATGTACACATATATTCACAGTATGCTCCACAATCTGATACTGTGGAAACAGCTGCAGCAGGATCAGCAAAGGGAAGGGCCACACATCCCCCTACCAATGCCTAGGTCATCACAGCCACAGTCAGAGGAGGACTCTGAGGAACCACCAGCTGCTGTCCCTGTAGGCAGATGTAAATGTGACCAGTATGCTCTTGCTTTAGCTAAGGGACTATGCACAACACATTCACTGGTCACCTAGAGACCTAATACCTTTCTCCTACTCACAAACATATATTAAAATTGATGCAGGCCAACTCACATAACCTTCACCTATCCATGTATTCCATCAGACAGAGCCCGCCCTGAATTAAAAGTATGTTATCTGCTGCATTTGCAAGGTATTCTTGTAGACTATTATGACATATCCTTGTATCTGTTAACTTGGTACAGTAAGCAAGTAAACAGTTGTGGATTTCTAGAGAAATTACATTAACATGGGACTACAGACACTTATTTTACTAATATGTGTCCGTTTTAAATTAGTAGGCCTCAGGCATGAAACATTCACACAGTCATACCTCTGAAGAATACTTGTAAATCATCCAAGACATAAGATAGAAAATGAAGCTACACATTGAGGTTTCTGACTTCAGACTTGTTTGTGTCATAACAGTAAGTGCATTTTGTCCCCCCCGCAAAAAGAGTGTACCCTGTACCTGCCATAACTGTAACTCAGCCATACTACCTCTAAATACATAGTATATGTGTGTCCATGCCACAGTTAATATCCTCTCACATTTTAAGGACAATTATATAGAATTACTTACACATTGCATGTGGTAGGTAACTGATGAATCACCAACAAATGCACACATGTAAGCCAGAGAGATGTATATTTGTAATCATAATTATGACAGGTTGTGTGACTACTAACTGCTCTATGTCAAAATATAATACAGAGAATTACTTGTACAATATACAGTCCATAGTTTGATAGTAGTGTACATTCTTATGCAGTTGTTTTTGTGATGAATGACCACACTTTTGTGCTGGCAAGCTGCTTCTGTGGCAAAAGGATTAAGGCAGCCATATGGTTTCCTGAAGTTGTATCGGTGTGAGAGTTCTTATCCCGACATAAGTAGAAATTTTGGATGTGTACTATCAATTGGTAGTGTGCTTTTACAGACTTTGCTTATGTGTCCCATACTTTTAATATTTATCCGCTTGTTCTTATTTTAATTCCACATTTCTGTGGTGCACAATATTTAGGAAACATTTTTAAGAAGGTTTATCTAGTTTGCATGAAGCACCGCACTGAGAAACAGGGAAAAACAGATAAGATTTATGTCAGACTGCAAGCAACAGAAAGTGGATACATTCAGTTATTGCTCTCAGTCATTGATGATAGCAGGTATATGTTACATAATTGTAAGTCTCAGACGTTAGCAATGCCTCATGCAATTCCACACTGCTTATTTATGTGCAAACATGTAAAGAGTCAAACATGCATGCGTGTACACTTAGGTATCCATAGGGTAAATCCAAAGCTTCTTGCTCTATTATAGTATATATATATATATATATATATATATATAGAGAGAGAGAGAGAGAGAGAGTGACATAGATACATTGGTGTGATATGTTCTTATTGCTCTATATTCCTTATTTCTCATTTCCTTTGTCTGACTTAAAACTACATGTGGAAACATTGCAGACCGAGGGCACAATATAACCCATTGGGGTTGGGAGGGTGGCCTAATGGTTAAGGTGTTTGCCTTACAAACACAAAGTGCAGGGTTTGAGTCTCACAAGGAATAACTGGCTAGGCTTAAAATGTCTCACAAGGGGAGTTAGCTTAGTACTAATCTATGAACCTATATGTACATACTTTTACATTCCATCCATTTGTTTACCCACCATCAACCACACCAACAATCAGTAAAACCTTGGAGGTCTCCTTAATTTTTGAAAACATATATCAACAACAATACAAAGTGTAATATATAATGTTGGGCACTGCCTCATTGACAGGGCCATTTGGTGGTGCTTACACTTTTGCTCTGCCAAACTCAAACAGCCAAATATGCTTAATAATGGTACTTGTGTTTTTACACAGTTAGGCAGTATACTTCTGTTAGGCTACTAGCCTCAGATGACACTAAGAAGTGATGTGCAAATGCAGCCCTTCCAAGTTGTTGTTCCCCACATGGCTTGTTGATGTCATCTACTATAAGTTATCAAGCAGTTATATATAATTCAAACTTTTACAGTGGCACTTGCATAAAGTACTTTGTTCTGTAGTCTGTGCACTTACACAGGTAGGGGTTCGGTTCTCACGGCAGTAGTGTGTGTGTGTGTGTGTGTGTGTGTGTGTGTGTGTGTGTGTGTGTGTGTGTCTGTTGTGTGTGTGATTCTCCATAAAGAAGAGTGGAAGTGTGTATCCCTAACTGACTTCTCCAGTGGTATGGTTTTACAGTGTTTGGTGCATGCACAAACATCCATTTCAAGCAGGCCTCCAACCTCTTCTCCACCACATGGCCTGCTGATGTCCTCTATTATAAGATCACCTGCAGTCCTGTTAAAAATTAGACTTGTGCCATGGCATGTGCATTAAGCACTGTGTTCTATAGTTGGTGTACTTAGATATGTAGGGGTTCTATTTTTGCTACAGTCACCTGTGTGGGTGTGTATCCATAAAGAAGAGTAGAAGTGTGTATCCCTAACTGACTTCTCCAATAGTATGGTTTTTCAGTGTTTTGGTGCATGCACAAACATCTGTTTCAAGCAGGCCTCCAACCTCTTGTCCCCCACATGGCCTGCTCTCATCTATTTTAAGATCCCCTGCAGTCCTGTTAAAAAATCAGACTTGTGCCATGGTGCATGCATTAAGCATTATGTTCTGTAGTCTGTGTACTTAGGTAGGTAGGGTTTATCCTCTCAATGCAGTCAACTAGGGGGGGTTGCATTAGGTGTTGTGTGTGTCTGAGCAGTTACTGGACATTATGCAGGGAGTGTTTTGCAGCAGCCTATGGAACACTGTTCTATGCACATTCATCATGCCATTGTTTTAGCCACTGTTATGAAGTGAAATCCCTGCATTGTGTCCAGCTTCTGCTTTTACTTATGTAAGAAAAAGTATAGTTTCATTTTTTTGTGTTGCTATGATTAATATTAGAGAATATTGTGCTGCTTTTGACACTGTTGACTATGTAATGTTATGAACAAAAATTGTCAATTACTGCTTTTATTCTGTTGCAGTTGTGTTGCCCACACTATAGACTGGACTCACACTTGATGAATCCAATTAATTTCAGCTATTGATAAGTAAACATCATAACACATGATTTGTGAGGATGCACCCCTGTACTCTTGTGCCTAGCTAGCGTGTACACTAGGACTATATATTTGAAGGTAACTGTTTCTGGTTTAATTTTGAGCTTTAACAGTGTTTCATTGCCTTAGGTGCTCTGCTCTTGCTTGCATATAGACAGCTTAACTCTTTATGGTTATAGATGCAGTAAAACAATACAATTATTTTTCATTACAATCAGCCAATGTTATCTAGCAGAGCAGATATTCAACAGCTCAATATAGCTGTGCAAATTTTGTTTAAACAAGCAGTAATATCACATCTTATCTCCCCACAACAGAGCTATAGCTCCCACTTTGGAAAGACCTCTGATTGTACACCCCATATGTTAGTCTCCCTGAAATAGCACCATATCACATACCCCCATTCTTTTCTTAGTCACTATGCAAATACCAGGATCACACCTCACATTACAGGCTGTCAGTTTCCCTCTTTTTCTTCTGCTAGCCTACTTGACATATTTTTATTGACTCAGTGCAGATAAGGTTCAGGCCTGCACTATAACATTAACGATGTACCATTGCGGGCTGAGGTACTCACCAGCAACCTATCTAAAAAGCAGAGAAATCCAAAACACAAGCATGGTGCACCTAACACTAAACCCAAAGCACACAGTACACATAAAAAAGGAGCATCACGGTCTCATCAAGAAGTGCTTAACGCAATCGTTTTCTATTGCAGAGTTTGTCCTTATAGCTGATTGTACAGCGAGCAATACACCCAGCCCACTCTCCACTATAAACAAGAAAAACGTTAGGGACAGCTGTGTGACGCAAGTAGTTATCACATGACACATGCAATCAAGTCTCTTCACAACTCCCACTATTAATTCATCATAGTTGGTGTTGGCATGCACAACTTGAGATGTATCTCTAGGGGAATAAATATTGATGGACATGATTAATCTCTCTAAATATGTGTCCCAGGCATGTATGTCCCTATGTTTGACCAGCATTTTAAGCTCACTTTGGATGAGACAACAATATAAACAACAAATGATCTTATAAAATTGGTTATGTGTCTGGTCTTATTCTAAGGGAGCTCCAGTTCCAGTCAGTGTGATATGACATTGTGTACAGACCATGTTGCTTTGCACGACATAAACTTCACCTGAAACCTCTAGGCTTTTGTATGCTGGCTAAGGCATTTGCCTCCACCATCATGCCTTTATTAGGCAAGGTCACAAAAACAGAAGTTACTATGTGAAAATATATAACTCCAACAAAGTGTCATGCTGCTAAACTGTAGGTGTTAACATCATAAACTGCACTGCCTGTCAGCATTTCTCCCAGTGGAAATGGTGGTCATCTGTGCAGTCACAGTAACCTGATTCAAGGCAGCAGTAACCCAGTTTTGCAAGCCTACAATGCCTTTCACATATTCAGACTGCAATTTGAAGTTGTGTGAACCACATGAGGTGGATTATCTCTCTTTATTGAAGATAATTCCTCTTCTACAGGGGTTAGACAATATAAGTCAATGGAGTTACTGTAACACTAATTTACTGTAGCTAAGAAACCCCTTAATGTTATTGCCAGTTATATGTTCCCTTCCATGAACAAGAAAGACAAAACAACCAATTTATAAGTACTTGTAATACTTACAGTTGAAAAAAACAACCTACTCAGGGATGATTTCAACTATAACTGCATTGGTTGTGAAACGTATATGAGGCCAAACTCACATGCAAAATTACTGCATTTTGATAACTCATATGCTATGAAACTAAGACTGCATCACTCCACAAGTGTCTGTAATATTCTATATCTAGTCCTCATAAATAGCATTGACAAGTGCAATTCCTCATGTGTAGGGCCTGCACTGTTTCAATCCAACCATAAAGTATTTTTGTAGAACTTGCAATAGGTACAGAATTAAAAAAATGACAGGTCAGCTGAAAATACATCTTCCAAGGTAACTGGACCATCCTAAGCAATGCTATAATCTTTCAAACTCCAGTTTTCACAGAGAACATTGACAACTATAGTAAGGTATATCCTGATACCCTGTATAAACATCTACACAAATGTATAGACATAGACATACCTGATAGGATCAAAGAAAGATCCTCATGAAAATAATAACCATGCTGATAGATGTCTGACATTACTTCATTATACAGTAAGTGAACAAGGTTGATGTCTACAAATACAAAAGTGTAAATCCTAAACTGAAAGTCAAACATTCCCCACCTAAAAAAGACAATAAGACACCCCTGAAAAATTCTCACAGACCATCTTTGGGAAATATGCTGAAACAATATCCAAGGATAACCATAAGTCTTTCCTGTGCTACATATGCAACATCAAAGGTATAACTCCGATGTGTGCTGAATTAATTGTGGATGGTATTGCACACACTGACCCACTATAAATTGAAAACCTGATAGCAGACATGCTTGGGTAAAAACTATTCCCCCAACCACCCCCAAGCTTACCTCAACATGTCTTCAACATCTCCTCCAACCTCCCTCTACAAAGTAAAAGTAATCCCTGCTCTCTCCAAGACTAGGAACACAACCTCCATGGGACCATATGGCATTCTGGCATGTGTCCTTAATGTTCTTAACCAGCAAACTACTGCACTAAGCACACTATTCAATCACAGACCGAGTACTGCCTTTATCCACACAGATTTGAAATCAGTGGCCTATTTACCCCTACACAAGAATGGATTAGTAACATACACATGTACGTATAGCCCCTTAAGTTTCACAAGCCTCAACTGTAGGACAATGGAATGGTATGCCATGGATGTCAGATACAAGGACAGTATTGACATCTTAGCACTACATCTATTCCAGCTTGGTATTCTCTAGGTAAGGTTGTGCATGCAAAAACTGTCAGAATATAATAATGTGATCAGAGGCATAGCATGTGTGCATAGCATTGACTTTGTCTATCTTGACTTGGCCAAGGCCTTCCACAGTATCCCACATTTGTGTGTCAGTCAGATGCAAAGCCAGGTGAATATCAACTGCTATGTTGGCCAATGGGTTACAAACTGACTCACAGACAAACAACACATATGCAAAGTGGGAGAGTTCAGCAAAAGCAGCAGAACTATCACCCATGGGTTACCACAAGTGTCACTGCTGTGTCCATACATGTTCACCATATACTTCTCAGAAGTCCAGACCAAACCAAAGTGTCTGTGGCTACCCAAGTTGGTGGTTGAAGGACACTTAGTTGTTATCAATGCATCCCCTAACTATGTGAGTGCTGTTTAAAAAGGGCTTACACACTCTAATGACTGATGACACCGCTGTGCTGTTAAATGACCTTCATGTAAATGCATCATCATTCGCTTTGGTATTAACAATGTTCCAGCTTATTAAGACATAACCATGAATACCCTAATCACTAATTCTGTATTGATAGAACTAGGAACTCAAGTAGACTGCAACATGTGACTACTGTGGTGAGGAAGTTTTTCTACATATTGCAGCAGATTAGTAAAGCCATTGCAGCAGTATCACATTCAGTTCTAAATCCCCTATAGTCATCTCTCCTCAGGTCTACTCTTGAATATACTTCTCCCTTTGCTAAGTAGTGTAACAGACACCTGCAGAAACTTGACAAAACTCAGAGATTTACCAGTGATATACATCAGGGAGTCAAACAAGTATCTAATATGGACAGACTTGTCCCTGTACTCAGTATGATATAGACTGCTTTGAGGTGACTTATGTATACCTTACAGTGCTATCTCTGAACCAATTGTGATGAAAATGCTGCCCCTACATATGTCATTTGGGACTACAGTCAGCTGTTCAAGAGCCATCAGTGTAGTAGACTGACATATATAGGACATGCTGGAGACACAGACACCTCTCTCTGGAGTGCCACTCCTCTGGAATAGCCTTCAAAGCCATGCCAAGCTGAGCACCTCCATGATACTGTTTCATCACAGCCTGTATGAGTTAAGGTGAAACTGTTAATCTCATCCCTGCATTGCCCCTGCATCTCACCTGGACATGGGTAGTCCTTGCTAGACAAATATTCCCCAAACATGATTCCTGACATTGAATATAATATTGTGATTTAATGGCTAGACTTCTAAACAACATCAAGTCAATAACGTAGCAACATCCTATGTACCTATGAAGCTATAGTGATGTACATGCCAGAAATACTGTTATACTGTATTACTGTTTTGATGAGAATTGACTACAGTACATACATAAAATCTTAATATCTGAATCTGATGTTGTGATTTCTGATGTGGACCATAACTCTGTAATACATTTCAAGCAGGCCTCCAACCTCTTCTCCACCACATGGCCTGCTGATGTCCTCTATTATAAGATCACCTGCAGTCCTGTTAAAAATTAGACTTGTGCCATGGCATGTGCATTAAGCACTGTGTTCTATAGTCCATGTACTTAGATATGTAGGGGTTCTATTTTTGCTACAGTCACCTGTGTGGGTGTGTATCCATAAAGAAGAGTAGAAGTGTGTATCCCTAACTGACTTCTCCAATAGTATGGTTTTTCAGTGTTTTGGTGCATGCACAAACATCTGTTTCAAGCAGGCCTCCAACCTCTTGTCCCCCACATGGCCTGCTCTCATCTATTTTAAGATCCCCTGCAGTCATGTTAAAAAATCAGACTTGTGCCATGGTGCATGCATTAAGTATTATGTTCTGTAGTCTGTGTACTTAGATAGGTAGGGTTTATCCTCTCAATGCAGTCAACTTGGGGGGTTGCGTTAGGTGTTGTGTGTGTCTGAGCAGTTACTGGACATTACGCAGGGAGTGTTTTGCAGCAGCCTATGGAACACTGTTCTATGCACATTCATTATGCCATTGTTTTAGCCACTGTTATGAAGTGAAATTCCTGCATTATGTCCAGCTTCTGCTTTTACTTATGTAAGAAAAAGTATAGTTTCATTTTTTTGTGTTGCTATGATTAATATTGGAGAATAGTGTGCTGCTTTTGACACTGTTGACTATGTAATGTTATGAACAAACAAACTGTCAATTACTGCTTTTATTCTGTTGCAGTTGTGTTGCCCACACTATAGACTGGACTCACACTTGATGAATCCAATTAATTTCAGCTATTGATAAGTAAACATCATAACACATGATTTGTGAGGAAGCACCCCTGTACTCTTGTGCCTAGCGTGTACACTAGGACTATATATTTGATGGTAACTGTTTCTGGTTTCATTTTGAGATTTAACAGTGTTTCATTGCCTTAGGTGCTCTGCTCTTGCTTGCATACAGACAGCTTAACTCTTTATGGTTATAGATGCAGTAAAGCAATACAATTATTTTTCATTACAATCAGCCAATGTTATCTAGCAGAGCAGATATTCAACAGCTCAATATAGCTGTGCAAATTTTGTTTAAACAAGCAGTAATGTCACATCTTATCTCCCCACAACAGAGCTATAGCTCCCACTTTGGAAAGACCTCTGATTGTACACCCCATATGTTAGTCTCCCTGAAATAGCACCATATCACATACCCCCATTCTTTTCTTAGTCACTATGCAAATACCAGGATCACACCTCACATTACAGGCTGTCAGTTTCCCTCTTTTTCTTCTGCTAGCCTACTTGACATATTTTTATTGACTCAGTGCATATAAGGTTCAGGCCTGCACTATAACATTAATGATGTACCATCGTGGGCTGAGGTACTCACCAGCAACCTATCTAAAAAGCAGAGAAATCCAAAACACAAGCATGGTGCACCTAACACTAAACCCAAAGCACACAGTACACATAAAAAAGGAGCATCACAGTCTCATCAAGAAGTGCTTAAGGCAATCATTTTCTATTGCAGAGTTTGTCCTTATAGCTGATTGTACAGCGAGCAATACACCCAGCCCACTCTCCACCATAAACAAGAAAAAAGTTAGGGACAGCTGTGTGATGCAAGTAGTTATCACATGACACATGCAATCAAGTCTTTTCACAACTCCCACTATTAATTCATCATAGTTGGTGTTGGCATGCACAACTTGAGATGTATCTCTAGGGAATAAATATTGATGGACATGATTATTCTCTCTAAATATGTGTCCCAGGCATGTATGTCCCTATGTTTGACCAGTATTTTAAGCTCACTTTGGATGAGACAACAATATAAACAACAAATGATCTTATAAAATTGGTTATGTGTCTGGTCTTATTCTAAGGGAGCTTCAGTTCCGGTCAGTGTGATATGACATTGTGCATAGACTATGTTGCTTTGCACGACATGAACTTCACCTGGAACCTCTAGGCTTTTGTATGCTGGCTAAGGCATTTGCCTCCACCATCATGCCTTTATTAGGCAAGGTCACAAAAACAGAAGTTACTATGTGAAAATATATAACTCCAACAAAGTGTCATGCTGCTAAACTGTAGGCGTTAACATCATAAACTGCACTGCCTGTCAGCATTTCTCCCAGTGGAAATGGTGGTCATCTGTGCAGTCACAGTAACCTGATTCAAGGCAGCAGTAACCCAGTTTTGCAAGCCTACAATGCCTTTCACATATTCAGACTGCAATTTGAAGTTGTGTGAACCACATGAGGTGGATTATCTCTCTTTATTGAAGATAATTCCTCTTCTATAGGGGTTAGACAATATAAGTCAATGGAGTTACTGTAACACTAATTTACTGTAGCTAAGAAACCCCTTAATGTTATTGCCAGTTATATGTTCCCTTCCATGAACAAGAAAGACAAAACAACCAATTTATAAGTACTTGTAATACTTACAGTTGAAAAAAACAACCTACTCAGGGATGATCTCAACTATAACTGCATTGGTTGTGAAACGTATATGAGGCCAAACTCACATGCAAAATTACTGCATTTTGATAACTCATATGCTATGAAACTAAGACTGCATCACTCCACAAGTGTCTGTAATATTCTATATCTAGTCCTCATAAATAGCATTGACAAGTGCAATTCCTCATGTGTAGGGCCTGCACTGTTTCAATCCAACCATAAAGTCATTTTTGTAGAACTTGCAATAGGTACAGAATTAAAAAAATGACAGGTCAGCTGAAAATACATCTTCCAAGGTAACTGGACCATCCTAAGCAATGCTATAATCTTTCAAACTCCAGTTTTCACAGAGAACATTGACAACTATAGTAAGGTATATCCTGATACCCTGTATAAACATCTACACAAATGTATAGACATAGACATACCTGATAGGATCAAAGAAAGATCCTCATGAAAATAATAACCATGCTGATAGATGTCTGACATTACTTCATTATACAGTAAGTGAACAAGGTTGATGTCTACAAATACAAAAGTGTAAATCCTAAACTGAAAGTCAAACATTCCCCACCTAAAAAAGACAATAAGACACCCCTGAAAAATTCTCACAGACCATCTTTGGGAAATATGCTGAAACAATATCCAAGGATAACCATAAGTCTTTCCTGTGCAACATATGCAACATCAAAGGTATAACTCCGATGTGTGCTGAATTAATTGTGGATGGTATTGCACACACTGACCCACTATAAATTGAAAACCTGATAGCAGACATGCTTGGGTAAAAACTATTCCCCCAACCACCCCCAAGCTTACCACAACACGTCTTCAACATCTCCTCCAACCTCCCTCTACAAAGTAAAAGTAATCCCTGCTCTCTCCAAGACTAGGAACACAACCTCCATGGGGCCATATGGCATTCTGGCATGTGTCCTTAATGTTCTTAACCAGCAAACTACTGCACTAAGCACACTATTCAATCACAGACCGAGTACTTCCTTTATCCACACAGATTTGAAATCAGTGGCCTATTTACCCCTACACAAGAATGGATTAGTAACATACACATGTACGTATAGCCCCTTAAGTTTCACAAGCCTCAACTGTAGGACAATGGAATGGTATGCCATGGATGTCAGATACAAGGACAGTATTGACATCCTAGCACTACATCTATTCCAGCTTGGTATTCTCTAGGTAAGGTTGTGCATGCAAAAACTGTCAGAATTTAATAATGTGATCAGAGGCATAGCATGTGTGCATAGTATTGACTTTGTCTATCTTGACTTGGCCAAGGCCTTCCACAGTATCCCACATTTGTGTGTCAGTCAGATGCAAAGCCAGGTGAATATCAACTGCTATGTTGGCCAATGGGTTACAAACTGACTCACAGACAAACAACACTTATGCAAAGTGGGAGAGTTCAGCAAAAGCAGCAGAACTATCACCCATGGGTTACCACAAGTGTCACTGCTGTGTCCATACATGTTTACCATATACTTCTCAGAAGTCCAGACCAAACCAAAGTGTCTGTGGCTACCCAAGTTGGTGGTTGAAGGACACTTAGTTGTTATCAATGCATCCCCTAACTATGTGAGTGCTGTTTAAAAAGGGCTTACACACTCTAATGACTGATGACACTGCTGTGCTGTTAAATGACCTTCATGTAAATGCATCATCATTCGCTTTGGTATTAACAATGTTCCAGCTTATTAAGACATAACCATGAATACCCTAATTACTAATTCTGTATTGCTAGAACTAGGAACTCAAGTAGACTGCAACATGTGACTACTGTGGTGAGGAAGTTTTTCTACATATTGCAGCAGATTAGTAAAGCCATTGCAGCAGTATCACATTCAGTTCTAAATCCCCTATAGTCATCTCTCCTCAGGTCTACTCTTGAATATACTTCTCCCTTTGCTAAGTAGTGTAACAGACACCTGCAGAAACTTGACAAAACTCAGAGATTTACCAGTGATATGCATCAGGGAGTCAAACATGTATCTAATATGGACAGACTTATCCCTGTACTCAGTATGATATAGACTGCTTTGAGGTGACTTATGTATACCTTACAGTGCTATCTCTGAACCAATTGTGATGAAAATGCTGCCCCTACATATGTCATTTGGGACTACAGTCAGCTGTTCAAGAGCCATCAGTGTAGTAGACTGACATATATAGGACATGCTGGAGACACAGACACCTCTCTCTGGAGTGCCACTCCTCTTGAATAGCCTTCAAAGCCATGCCAAGCTGAGCACCTCCATGATACTGTTTCATCACAGCCTGTATGAGTTAAGGTGAAACTGTTAATCTCATCCCTGCATTGCCCCTGCATCTCACCTGGACATGGGTAGTCCTTGCTAGACAAATATTCCCCAAACATGATTCCTGACATTGAATATAATATTGTGATTTAATGGCTAGACTTCTAAACAACATCAAGTCAATAACGTAGCAACATCCTATGAACCTATGAAGCTATAGTGATGTACATGCCAGAAATACTGTTATACTGTATTACTGTTTTGATGAGAATTGACTACAGTGCATACATAAAATCTTAATATCTGAATCTGATGTTGTGATTTCTGATGTGGACCATAACTCTGTAATACAAATAATTCCAGAGAAAATTTCAAATTGTGTGACACAAATTTCAGTTGTTAACTTCACAACATTACAAGAGCATCCA
Organism: Protopterus annectens; assembly: GCF_019279795.1. NCBI lineage: Eukaryota > Metazoa > Chordata > Ceratodontiformes > Protopteridae > Protopterus > Protopterus annectens. The sequence goes on from NC_056739.1 coordinate 1,914,043,442, forward strand.
CTATAAAGTAGTGAAATGATGATAGCAGCATCTGTATAACTGGCCAAGTACAATATAACTGACAGGTGTAATCATCAGTTCAACACCACACATGCAGATGTAATCATCACTTATGTAAATAGTCACCCTGCTCATCAGACAAATAGCTTAACTATCCATGAATCCAAAAGATAGGAAACAGGGATATGGCACAGTTATCCTCACGTGCACAGGGTATTTTGTGGGGGTGCAGGAGGACTAGGCTGACACAAAAGGATGGTCCATGAAAATGCTGTGTGTATGTCTGTAGGTGCCCAAAATGTAACACTGGTGTGCGAGTGTCTGCATGCACACAGCCAAGCTAAGTGCTAGCTCTACATGTCTGTATGTTGGACAGATGTGAGCGGGGCATGGTAGAGTTGGCAGTTCATCATTGTCACCCCCGATCATGAGAAATGGCTCTGCCAGGAGTTGCACTGGCACCTCCATGCCCAAGGTCTGATGCAGAGCTACTGCCTGCAGGTGAGTGATGTCTGCTGGATGTGTTCCCTTCAGATGAACACCCAAGACCATGACCCTATGGCCTGCCATGTCTGGTTGTGGACAGCACACTACCTAATGGAGCAGTGGAAGTACTGCCAATATGGGAGCATGATCAAACATGGCTACATTGCCTTACAACAGATGTAGTTGCTGACCAAGCCCATGAGGCTCACATTCCCCTCCCAGTAGATGTTCCATCACAGACAATGTGTGTTTCATGATAGGTACTCTGCTCTCCATCACAGACACACCTCACTCCAATGTGTTATTCATCTGATCCATGGAATCAACAACACAGTTGAGGCAATCATGTATGTCAGACTGTGCCACATCTAAAACCCTGTGCATTTGTCTGGAAAAACTTTATGAATGTGCCTGTGCCTCCATGATGGAGCTAAACATACATTGCATTACACATTAAGAGACACCTGCACCAGGTAGGTGGGAGAGCAGGCCACTTCCGAGCACCCCTATCTAACCTCCTGCATGGCAGCTTGCCAACATTTTGGCTATGGCCAGAGTCAACAGGCTGTGAAGCAGCAGTACCTGGTCAATGTCCTTGCCCTCCACCTGTCCAATATCAGTGGCCTCAGTGGACTGGGGATGTGTAGGCATACTGATTGTTTACGGGGAATATGAGGAGGGTCACTGAGTGTCAACCTGTCTGTCAGATTCAACCTCCGCAATCCCCAGCTGTGCCTGATTTTGACCACCATCATCATCAGAGTCTGAGATACTGACATTAGGTGGTGCAGGCAACACAGAACCACTTCCATGATCACCTGTGATAAAAGGAAGGAACACAGGAATACATTAACACCGGCACTGTTATGCTGCAATGTATGCTAAACAATTTATATTGCTGTCACTATTACAGACAGTCATACCTTTCAACCTCTTACAGCAAGAAATCTGAACAAAGCCATAAATAATGGGTGGACAAAGTTCCAAGAATAGGGCCAATTTTGAAATATTGTTCTTACAAACTTAGAATGTTGATAGAATCACAGTTTTTTCTTTAGCATGACATTTCTGAAGGGTATGAAGTCTGAAACTAAGATCTCTGTCATTATTTTATATCCACAATCTTTAATGACTTGTCAATAATTTGCCAGAAACTCATTCTGATATAAAATACAGGCCAGACATATGAGCACAAAATCTGGACATTCAGCAAAAATCTGTACAGTTGACATGTATGCAGATAGTACAGCATTACATACAGCAGGCCTGAGAGGACACATTATCAGATATCTTGGAATTTATTTACAGTGCTGACATAAATGTATTATGTTTACCAACTGCAGGAGCCCATGTCTCTGAAATCCTGATGGTCCTGAAATAAGTAAAGGAAGAGGTAATAGCAACAGCACCACATTTAACAGTATAACAGGAATAATACCTTTACTCATCTATAACTGCAGTAACTGAAATGTTAACAAGAATGTGGCTGACAACTTTTAAAATGAGCTTAAAACTGCAGCTATCTTAAATTCCCCCACCCTAAAAACAACTTGACGCACACATTTAAACTACTGACACTATTTCAGAATGCCACTGTATTCTAATGATGATCTAACAAAGCATATCTGGAAGCACCCCTTGAGATGCAAGAGTGGTGGCCGTGTCCAGAACATACTTGGTCATTGATTGCTGGGAGCTGTCCTGTGTGGCAATTTTTGCCAGGAGTTCCTCTCTGGCAGTGAGAGAGGGTTCTTCAGTAAGCCCACCACTCGTGATCTAGCAATCATGTGCTTCTGCAGCTGCATGCCTCCTTGCAGCTGTTATCATATCTGTGACTTTGTGGCAAACCTGCTCATAAGAGCAACTGTGTCATCCAATATCATTTATGTTTCACACTAATTCATCCCACAGGGATGTATGCTGGGCCATATTAACAAACCTTCTGGACAGCAGTATTGCATGATGTTGATCTAAGGCCTCTATGATGACATCATTCTCTGCCTCAGTAAATGGTGGCCTCTGTTGAACAGACATTTTGTGTCCTGAAAGACAAAATAATTTTAACAGATATAAGGATCATGTAAGTACAAATAAACTGTTCAAAGATAAAGCAGTAAAGGGAGACATTCAGTATTCCCCACATGATAGACTTTAAAGATTCAACACGGTCAAAAACTAACAGGGGAGGATACAAACCAAGGAGAGAAACAAGAGAAACATATGCTTGTTTGAGCCATAACAGATACTCAAATATGATCACCCACCCAAAATGATGGTCCATTCTAGTTTGTGCCATAGCAGGAACTCATATTTGTTACTCTGCCCAAACAAAACAAGAGCCTAAGGACAAATTGGGATAAAGAAACAACCGTGAAATGCTAAAAGTGCTATCAAAGGACCTTTCCATTAAACATGTGTACATAGTTATCACACAACATTATAATTTCAACCTACTCTATATTCCATGTACCTCTGAAATGGCTTGAAAAAACAAGGACATGCCATGATTATTGTTCTACAAAATGGATACAGATTCCCCGGGATTCAATAAACTCCATGTAGGAATAATGTTATTCCTGCACGGAGTGAACTATGTCCATTTACCCTTGGCTTTAACAGCAGCGCACCTTGCATATTCATTAAGGCATGCTGCTGCTAAGGCTAAATGGACACAAACACTACTGAGTGCAGGGGGTGTGTTTAAGTAGTGCATGCACATCTAACTCAGAAAGTGCCATATGTCACTTTTCTGCACATCTAACTCAGAAAGTGCCATATGTCACTTTTCAAAAGTATTTCAGTGTCCGCCAACACTGAAATCAAAAAAATTAGTAAAACATTGTCTGCGGACACAGAAAGAGATAGAGGAGCAAGAAATCAATGCAGGGGGTGTGTGACAGGTTCTGTCACACACCCTCTGCATTGTCAAAATGCCATACAGCCCTTTGCAAACCCTTTCAGTGTCCATGAACACTAAAAGCAGAAAGTACAGTTAGGAAGCAATTGTCAAAGTGCTGTTTGGCACTTTGCAAGTGCTTTCAGTGTCCACGGACACTGAAAACACCCATCCCAATAGGAAGCAATGCAGGGGTACAGGTACTGCCACACCGTACGGCCCTACTCTTCAACTGTACAGGTTTCTGCAGAATACCCAGATGCCTGCCTCACATGCCGCTCAACCTCCTAGTGCAAGAAAGCTGTACAAAGCCATTAATAATGGGGATACCAAGGCCCAACAATAGGGACACTTATTAAATATTGCACTTACAAACATGGAAAGTTGATAGAATAAAAGGTTTACAATAGCACAGATTTCCTGAAGGGTATGAAGTCTGAAACCTAAATGTCTGTCAGTGTGAAAGTGCTGTATGGCCATAACCCTCAACTGTACAGGTTTCTGCAGAATGCCCAGATCCCTGTCTCACATACCTCTCAACCTCCTAGTGCAAGAAAGCTGTACAAAGCCATTAATAACGGGGGACCAAGGCCTAAAAATAGGGACAATTTTTAAATATTTCACAGTTGATAGAATAAAGGGTTTGCATTAGCACAGATTTCCTAAAGGATATGAAGTCTAAAACCCAAATGTCTCTCAGTATGTTTTGACTTAAATCCCAAGTGATTTGCCAATGATTATCTAGAAAACCGCAGTCACACTTAGTAAGTCTGTAAGAGCAATATTTAAAAGCTGTCCCTATGTGTCCCCTTACAATTTCCCTTACTGTGACTGACAAGGAGTGCAGATACATGTAAATAAAGTGGGTTGATTACATTTTTTCCCCATTCTCAGGTATGTTTAAATGTAGCTGAATGGGTGTGTCTGTTATGGCTCTCTGCTCAGCATTGCTTAAACATCCCATAGGAGATAAATAAAAATATACAGCTAAAATCCTAATGCCAAGATAGCATAGTGATTAGAGGCCCAGCTTTCCATGCAGCCATTCACTATTCAAGTACTAAGACAGGCACTTTATTTTTACATGGGAAGACAGTGTTAAATTATTTTTATTTTAAATTATGTAGTAATTGATATTTGTCAACCAGGATAGTGTAGCTGGTCTACAATGGAAGTGTCAATGCATATAGCATGTGAAATCACCCATGTATACACAAGTGTCCCATACAGTATAGTCATACCCCACGGTAATGTAATGAAAGAACATAGTGGGTCATCATGTAAATTAAATCATATACACTCACTAATATGCATAAATGATTAATTAAAAGTCATTATTCTGATATTCCCTAAAAATGAAAAATGAGCAATAGTTAGCAGTGTTCTGCTATGCCTATCTGGTTTAAGCATTGCTTAGACATAAATTCTAAGCAGCAGTCAGCTCAGCTAAGCAGATTTGTACACTAAGAAATGTTCAGCAATTACCCCTTTAAGCACTGATCAACTCAGCTTAACAGATATGCGTACTGCTTAGCTGAACTTAGCATTTTCAAAATGGTTCAATGTCAGCAAAGGGGAGGAATATAGCCTTATTTAAATGGCACAGGTGGGAATACAGCCAGAATCTGTTGTAGCTTTCTCTGAGTATGAACTATGTCAGGTGTTGGTGAGGGCTCAAGCTTTCGGGCCCAGTGCTGGGAAATTTTGAAGTCCAGAGTCATGGCTGGGCTCCTTGTAGCAAACCATGATGACAGACTGCTGCAGGGCCAGTACCAGGGCTCACAGTATAAAGCAGAGGCCTGGGACCATCTGGCATGCGATCTCATCAGTGCCAATGGCATCCCCCAAACTGATGAGCAGGTATGGCATCAGTAAGCTGACCTAAAGTGGAGGAAGGGGGAGCTCTTGGCCCAATGGTTCCAAGACGCTCGGGACAACCATGCTCCAACAGTTTGCAAGTATCCCAGATATAGCTGTACCAAATTCTAGCCTGAGTATGTGATAGACAGGTATGCATAATCTTTGCTTTCTCCCCCTACAGCTGCAGAGGAGAGGGCTAGCAATGCTGAGCCCCGTGCAGACAGACTGATAAGGCTGCTCCGACAGGCTGGTGAGTACAGATATATCTTGCAGTATATAGTGAAATAAATAAGGAGTAAATAGTTTAGTGTGTTCTGAGTCTAGCGATTAAAGAAAAGTTTGCTAGACTAATAGTCATCTACAGCATATGCAGTAGAATAGCACTGTGTCATAAGTACAATAAAAACCTAAACCAGAAACTGTTGTGTCTATTCTGGTATGTTGTTGTAGAAATAGAATGGGTATATGTTCTGCACAGAAAATATGGCTTTGACAACATGAATTAACAGAGGTTATTCTGACAATCAGCTAGTATGCAAAACAATAGATTCTGGAACTGTAAATCAAGATATACATGAAATATGACATATGTTATGCACTAAGATCAGAACCCTTGTGTTAACCTTTGCTTTCCAGATTGCATAACTTCAATGGATTACTACACAGCACAGTAACTGTCATACATGAATCACAGGATTACAAGGTCAGACTGTTTAACCCACAGAGTATTAGGCAGAAAACAGTCAACAAGTGACAGCAGTTTCCCAGTAGCTCAGTGTGATGAGAAACAGCCTTGTATTTCATATTAGTACATCCAAACACTGTTCAAATCTAGGGAGTGGTACTGAGATATGTGTGTATATATACACTCAAGAAATATTAAATATTTGTAGAAACCATCAGATAGTGGTAACAGATATTTTCTCCACAGGTCTTACAGTAATGAAATGTTTGTAGTAGCTGTTTTAAGGGTATAACAATACACCATGTACAACTGTCCCACTGTCCAACCCCATGTCTGCAAACGTCAGCAGGATAGGTACATACACCATGCCCTCTTCCCAATACATGTCTCTCAAGTGTCACACTGTCAGGGCTAGTGGTCACTGCTGCCAATCACCTTGGACACAGATAGGAATTCTGGTGAACTATGCTAGTAGCAGACTCATAAAACATTATTGCAGGGTACCCCTTCTTTGTCAAGTATGTAACCCTGACATGTACAATCCCCCTCCAGTAAAGTAGCCACAGTTCACCCAGTCTTCCCCATATCATTACAGTTTGACAGTCGAACAGGTATGTATGTGCCACAGAAGCTGTGGGCCATAGGCAGATGTAAAGTGAGGGCAGACCTGTAGAGTATTGAGCAGTACTGTTGTGGAAAATAGAAGCTGATATAGTTGTTAACAGACTTTTTTCTCTCCCCCCCACCTATCATCTGCATCAATAAATATTATTCATACACTACGGGTATGTTGTTCTCAAAACCTATTGTTGGGACATATGTTCTATTATTGTTCATATATTTTATTAGTTGCATACTAGCATACCTTGTTACCTTGTTCAAATACCATTATTGGTGGCCTGTTGCCATCAATGTAACTTGTGTACTGTCAAAATGCTTACAGTTGTTCCATTTATGCATGTCTTCTGTTTGCTATACAACAGTTTCAAATTTGTTGGTTTAGGTTAATTGGAACACCCACGCATGCTGTTATAACTAGTTTTGAAATGTGTTGTTCTTGACTAACCAATATATCTGGGAAAACCACACCACCATAGCAAGTTTTGGAAAGGAGATCCCAGGAGATTTGCCTGCCCCATCCCATCTGGCCATGGCACCAGGCCCCAGCATGTCTGAGACCCAACCCAGAACATCCTCCTCCACTGGTCTTGCATCACCTTTGGGTGGAACCACCTCAGGGGACGGGGCCTGTCCCCCCTGACCATGGGTGCGGAGAGGAGCCCATCACCCTCAGAATGTTCCTGGGTATGGTGTGCAGCATCATCCACTCTGAGTTGGGTGGGCAGCTACTCCAGATGGAGGGCCACCTGGTACACCTGGAGGGGCAGACTGCCCCTATTGTCTAGCCCCCAGCACAAACACCTTTAGGGCCAAAACGGTGGAGTGGTGACTGCCCATGAGTGGGGACCTCAGTCCCACTGTATCTATTTGGGGGATCATGGGCCTCTGATTCCCAACCACCCTCCCCGTCCAAGGTGTTTACCCCCTCATGTGTCATATGCCACCCCTGTCTGCTCTCTTGTGTGTCTTGTCTGTCTGCAAATGCTACCTATCCTACCCAACCTACCTCCCCAAACATATCTATAGCACTTCCCCAACATACCACTCTCACCTTAAAAAAAAAGGGCATCTGTCCCACACAAAAATTCTTGTCCCATACATAGCTCTACATTTCACCCCACGTACAGTGAAATTAATCAATCTACCCACAGAGTATTCTCCAGATTTCTGTCACCAACACCTCTCCCTGTGGGGTGTGAGGCTGTAATTTCCAAATTCTACACATTATTTACAGCTGTTGCTGCAGAAGAAATGTAGAGCTATGGTCCTTTCCTGCACCAATCCTGCAAATCCCTAGCTTGTTTTCCTAATGTTTTACCCCCTGCTTGCCACCATTTCACCACTTTCCTATCACCATTTTTCTTTTCTTTAATTAAAATTTGCGCAGGTGTAAGCGGAATAAGTAGTGCTAAGTGAAGCTAAGAGGACTTAACCATCGGTAAACATCACTTAGCTTTGCGCAAAACCAAGCAAACCCCCTTACAACAGCTTAAAAGTGTCTTAGTCATTCTCTCCATCAGCCCTTGTTCTGCCAAGCAACAAAATAATCAGTGCTGCCAAGTCTTAAAACCAGAATGCTGGCACTACAATCACAGCAATGTACCTCTACACCATCAGAGCTGTGGGAATTTGTAATGCTTTTACAAACATATCATGCATTCTGGTCATTTAACATTAATGAAAAAAGTTACCACTTCCAAGACTTGAACCCAAGGCCCTGTGCACTACAATCACAGCAACGTACCTCTACACCATCTGAGCTGTAGGAATTTGTAATGCTTTTACAAACATATCATGCACTACAGTCATTTGACATAAGGGAAAAATACATATCCGTAGAACTCTGATATACATATATATGTATATACCAACCTCTTACTGCAAGACATCTGCAAAAAGCCTGACAAAGTGGGGGGATAAAGGGCAAACAATAGTGATGTATTTGAAATATGTCTATTATATGCATAGAAGTCTGCTAGGGTAGCATGGTTTGATTTGACATATATTTTCAGATACATTTCAGGTCTGAAACACAAATGATTGTCATCATTTACTGATTTCAGTGCTCACATCATCCCAGTGATTTGTCAAAAACCCACAACTGTTATGGAGAATAGACCAAACATATGAGCCACACTGGACAATATCTAGACATTTGGTCAGAGGAGAGGTATGACTACAGTCATGTTACAGAAGAGAAAAAACACTGAGATCTGCCAACCATTTCACCCAGCACCTTCTGAACCACAGTAAGACCAACACGACACTACCCCAAATCAGCTCTGGGGAATTACCCATGTATTTCCAAATATTATCATACACTACAGGAATGGAACTATAGGGAAAAGTAGATATTGTTGAGATGTTGTCCACCCACAACCACTTGCACCACAGTCATAGCAACATACCAGTACCCCAAATGAACTCTAGAGTAGAACGACTGTTTGAACAAACATATCCTGATTGCCAGTCACACACTAAACTGACATATACTGGCCCAACTCACTACTAAGAATCCAGAGGTGTTACAGGACATTTCTCAGTCTGCCCCTACAAACATATACACCTGATAGACCACCAGCAACTGTAGCAGCATGCACAGTCAGATAGAAAAGGATCCATGATACTCACATCTGCTACTCTCCCTACTCAGCCCAACAAATGTGCACACATCCCTACTACACAGTCTTGGCAGTCTGTTAACTATGTGCACAAATACATACCTCTCAACTATAAAGATTTCAACAGAATGTCCAGGGTGTGGGACCATATTTTTGGCCACTGCTGCATACCACTTCCAGGAGTCTGCCAAGTCATTGGGATTATATCAGGAGTGAAGTCACTAAATAATGATATACCATACCTCTGAACCTCTTACTGCAACACATTTGGACAAAGCATGACATACTTGGGGGGCAGGGGGACGAAAAGAGGAACATATCTCACATAATGGTGCTACAAACTGAAATAGTTGCTGGTGTTACAGGTTTTGTTCAGAAATAACATCCCTGAAGGATATGATCCCTGAAACACTAATGAATATCAATATTTACTAACTACAGTCCTCACATATTTCTCAAAAACAGAAATTGTCTGAGGAACAGACAAAACATAACAGGCAACCCCCTGGGCAGTCTGTGAACATCTGGACAGTTGAGAGGTATGTCAGAGACATATCACTGTCAAACATCAAGTCACGCAGAAAATGTATGTCCAGACAAACCCTGTTAATCTAGCACTCCTCTATGTGTATAACAGCAATACTTACTTACAATCTGTACCCAATTCTGGAGCTTTGTCCCCCATGTTGTTGGGCTGTCTCCACATATCTTGTCTTGAGAGGTATTTCCACCTAATATCTGTGAAGCTGTAGCCCCCACACCTCCATAATGTCCTCCACACAGTCAAGGAAAAGGGGCAAGATCCACATGAAGGACTTAATTATAGCACTGTGTTGCTATGGCATTGGCTAAAGGAAAGACAGCATAGCTGCTCTGGATGCAAGTAACAAGTGGGAGACACCGACTGGTGCACAGGCCATCACCTGCTCATGAGCATTACCTACAAAAGGCAAGCTGCTGCCTATGCAACAGAAATCTGAACCCATCTATGCAAAGACAGACTGCGACTACACAAACCTAATCATTTGCCTTATTCTGAGGAAACTCTTTGCACTATAACAAGTATGTCAATCACATAAACTTGTAATAGAATGCAATAGGGGGTTGCAATACTGTCAAATAAGAACTTAAACACCAGGTTACAACAAGGCCTGCTGGACTTACATGCTGCTGTCCAGCACCTCTGTCCATTCCTGCTTTCTCTGTCTGCATTGACATAGATCACATAAGTCAGCTGTTAGAGTATGCACTTGGTGACACTGTATAGCTCACTCCAATAACCTTGGTCTTGACCACAATTGCCATTCTGCTACTAGGCCCATCACACAGTAGAATTTGTCACCCTTTGCTGAGGGCCTTACAGTAGCAGTGAAAGAGATGGATTGCGGCAAGCAGAACTACTGTAAGGTCTGCCCTGAAGGGCCCATAGGTGTCACAGCTGTGCCAGTCTGTACCAAGTGTGTGTGTGTGTGTGTGTGTGTGTGTGTGTGTGTGTGTGTGTGTGTGTGTTTGTGTATCAGCAAACATGATACTGCAGGGTATTCATAGGTTCATAGGTTCATACTAGGCTATCTGCCCTGAGGCAATTATAAGCCTAGCCCAATTCTGTATGGCTTACGCCACCCTTTGATTTGTGTATACTGTGCCCTTTTTAAGGTTTAGTTTACTGTGCCTCTGTCTAATAGTGACACGGGAGTAATCCCTGGGACAAACCTATGATCCCCCATCAACCTATCGAGATTCTTCTTGAAGAGATTCAGTGAGGTGCTCTGCCTCACATGAACTGGAATTCTATTCCAGAGCGAAGGGAGCCTCTGGGTTATGAACCTGTCCCTCCAGCAAGTTCTATTTATTTCTGTGCTGAGGTTCAAGTCCCTCGAGTGTGTGGCTCTAAGGGATTTAGATTTACTGAGGTGGAGCATGTCCATTAATTCTGGATTTGACATAGCTTTGTATGTCAGGCATAGATCGCCTCGAAGTAGGCGGTATGCAACTGAGTAGAGCTGGAGTTTTTTTAACCGAGCAGCATATGGCATCTGTTTGAGACCCTTGATCCTCTTGGTGAGATACTTTTGGGGTCTTTCTAATTGTTGCAGGTGTCGGGTAAGGTACATCCCAAAAGGGGCATTGTATTCTATGATGGGCCTGATGAGGGATGAATAAAGGGGCACGATTACCTCTCTTGATCTAGATGTGAAACCCTTCGTGATGAGGTAGGCTATGTAGAAGGTCTTTCTAACCACTTTGGCAATGTGGTTTTCAAAGGAGAGATTGCTATCAACTTGGGTTCCCAGGTCCCTAATAACTTTCTCTGTACTTAATGGGTTTCCGCCTATGTGGTAATTTGTGGGCACATTGTTTTTGCTAAAGGGTATGACTATACATTTTTTGGCATTTAGCTTTAAACCATGGCACTGGCACCAGTTATCTGTCTCTGTGAGACCTTTTTGAAGGATGTTTGTGTCAGCTGGAGAGTTGATTATGGCGCCCAGTTTGCAGTCATCTGCGAACTTGGTGAGCCATAGTCCTCCCACGTTTGCTTGTACCTCAGAAAAGTATATACCGAACAAGAGTGGTCCCAGGACAGAACCCTGTGGGATGTCACTTGTGACTGGTTTCGAGTCTGACATGGATCCAGCAACTCTCACTCTGTGGGTTCTGTCTTTGAGCCAGTTTGCGACCCATCTTGTGACATAGGGGTTTATATTTAAGCTGGATAGCTTATCTATGATGCCCAAGTAGGGTATTGTGTCAAATGCCTTTGCAAGGTCCAGATAGGCTGTGTGGACTACCTTCCCTTCATCTATGGCTTTGGTGACTGTTTCAAAGAAGTCAACCAGGTTCAAAAGGCAGGATCTGCCCTTGACAAAGCCGAACTGGGTAGGATCAAGTGTCTGTATGTCCCCAATGTCTTTGTTTATGAGCTCCATGATGATCCTCTCCATAGCCTTGCAGGCTAAGCTAGTCAGGCTTATGGGGCAATAGTTTCCAGGGTCCGTAGAGGCTCCACCTTTGTGGAGTGGGACCACTGTTGCTGTACGCCATTCTGTGGGCACATATCCTGTAGTGAGGCTGAGATTGTATAGCTGTTTTATTTGAGGGATTAGTTCCTCTTGGAGTTCATGTAGGATGCAACCTGGGATGCCATCTGGTCCCATGGAAGCAGTGTTTTTTGCTTTGGAGAGGGCAGCCTTCACCTGAGCATCAGAGATGTTTGGGAGGCAGCCTTCTGCTGGGATAGATACTTGCTCTTTTGGGGGGAGGGGGTGGAGAAGTTTGCACTGAACCTGTATGCCAGGATATTGGTGATGTCTGTGGGTTCAGTGTATTTTTTGTCATTTAGAATCAACTCAGAACAAGTCTGGGAGTTGCATCCAAGGTTTCTAACATAACTGAAAAAAGCCTTATGATTGTCTTTGGTGTCCTGTGCAATTTTTCTCTCGAAGCTGGCCTTGGAGGATTTTATGAGGGATCGTAATTTTTTGCTAGTACTGATCAGAGATGCCTTCCCTATTAGGGATTTTGCTCTATCATGTAGTAGCTTCCTCCTTCTGTTGTACAGTTCATTTATGGCAGGGGTCCACCAGACTGGACGCCTGCCTTTGGATGATTGCGTCTTGGTTTTGTTTGGGATAGCATGATCCATGCATTCCTGGAGATGTCCGTAGAATGTGTTTATATAGGATTCTGCAGTTTGGGCCATAGTTTCTACTGGCCCTGGGGCCTTGAAGGATTCCACTTCAGTTTTGAGAAGTGAGAAGTTCGCTTTTGAGAAGTTTTTCACTGTGTTTTTCCGGGCTGGGGGTTAATTACATTTATATAATTATATTAATATAATTATATTAATTTACATATGTTGTTTTCCCCTCACTGTTGAACACATGGGTTGATGTCCCTCCCCTTCACAACCTGATGTCAGTGCCTTAGCAGACTCCCATGATGATGGTGGTGGTCATAGTAAGGCACAGGTGTGGTTGTTGGTGCCTGAATCCATGCCATTGTTTGGTATCCTACTTTCACCCACCATGTCCCCACACACAGTCAGTATGCCCACACATACCAGTCCCCAGCAGCCACAAATAATGGACATGTTAAGGGTCGTGGCATGGAACAGGCTAGTGTGTTGAGTATGGAGAGTGTGAGTGTACACACCAGCCATAGGCAGAGAGCAGGTGAGGTCACACACAGACAGATGAACAGGGGTTCTCAACAGATGACTGCTGCCCATCAAGCCCCTGTCACAAGTGCCACAGCGGGTGTCACCAGACACATGTGACAGTCCATCATGGAGGCACAGGCGCATATTGACTTCAACATCAGGCAGATGTTCAGGGTCATGAATGCAGTGCTTCCTGCAATGCGTGACGACCTCCACAGTATTTGTGATGCCATACGTCATCTTGCTGATGTCATGGATAGGCAGTGGAGTGAAGCATTTTTACTGTTCAACTGTGCAATGTCTGTGCTTAAGCATGTGGAAGGAGTAGGGCTTCGACCAGGTGGATGTAGGTCAGCAACATGATCAGCTGTGAGCCCACATGGCCGTGCATATTTGCAGTCCTGCAGTGGCAGTATCAATAGCACTACCAAAGGGAGGGTGCTGTCTACACCACAACATAGCAGACCATAGGCAAGTTGTCCTGGCCAGTCCCATCAGGGATGCAGATCCAGCAGACAGCAGTCACCATCAGGGAGTAGTACTGCATATGTCCTAGGGCCTGGTGGTGCCAGTGATACTCCTGGCAGAACTAGTTACCATGTCCTTGCTGCGAGATGGTGAACTGTACATCCTGCCATGTACAGTCCACGGCTGTCCAACATAGCCCTGTGTCGGGTAGCCGCATTGCTTGATGTACATGTTTAGCAGGTGTGTTTACAGGCAACAGTGTGTGAGGGGCAATTGTGACAGACAGTGTGGCCTTGCATATATACCCTTGACACAGCCAACTAGTTTTCATACATGTCACTTGGGCGTTCTGTAGGACCGCAGGCTCACACATACAGAGGAGTTTACTTGAGTATTGGCCCTAGGGCCCTCACAAGCTTAGCCATTACTTTAATTGCAACAGATTCAGTTATCAGCACCTGTTGCCCCTGCCATTTCTGTCACATCCACTCAACCATCATGCAGTTGATGAGTGTATGCCTGGTACTGTGTATGACAGGTTTGGGGTATGTATTCCTGACACAGGTCAGTCTATGTCAGTCTGAACTGACAATCACCAGTGTGTGTGTCTGCTATCTCATGTATGTCTGGCTCTCGTACTGGTAGTGCACACAGAGTCATAGTCCTGTACATGGGGCAGTTGAATAAAGCTGAGCACAGCCCCCACCTGCACAGTCTTATGAACAATAGTGCTACATACATAACACAGATAGCACAGCGGTACTATAGTGTGGCAGTGTCCGCCACTGCTATTGAAGTGGGTGACAATTGCAGGGGCTGTTAGGATTGCTAATGGTGGGTTCACTGACCCTTAACATATTAGACCCATCTGACACACACACACACACACACACACACACACACACACACACACACACACACACACACACACACATGCTCACCGCTGCATGGGGACATGCATTGAGACACACATGCACATGGAGGTGACACTTAGAGTAGATGACCTACCCATCTATTAATGTACAATACACAGTGAGATGACCATTGCGCTACAGTGGCTTGGTGATAGAAACTGTGTAACTGTGCTTGTACAGTGGATAACATCTGTATGGGCTGACACTAGGTTGGCAATGGGGGAGTTCACAGGGTGGAAGAGGTGCACAAAATAGTATAGCCATCACATACACACAATGAAGACAGCCATGGGGGTTGTGCATACAAATATACATAAAAAGTTGTCAATAGACATATTAGTAACCCTACGTATCCACTTTTATGTACTATAGTTTTGCATATACATGGCATGCTCCACATAGATTATATGCCTGAAACATAACACAAAACCTCTTACGATAGGTAATCTTGTGAATGCCGTCATGGATGGTGGGATAACCGACCAGACATAGTGATTGGTCTCTTCTACTGTTCTTACAAACCTGCACAAGGGATAGTGACAGACTTTGTATCAGCATAATCTGTCAGTCAGTCCGGTAAGGTGTCTGATGCTGGCATGTGTGTCAGTATGGTAAATGTGTTATTTGGCAATGATATTACAGGAATGCTCATTGTCAGGGGGCACAGACCACATATAGGTTGCAAATGTGGATATCCCATGTAAATCTGTACAGATGGCTGGTATGGGCTGCATAGTGTTACATGGTGCATGTGAGGCAGATGCCATTAACAGGGTCTTTAAAGTAATGTCATGGGTAGGGGGTCAACAGGCCTTAAAATAGTATAACCTACAAACACAACAGCCACAAGGGATATGCTTCACACACTACTATAGTTGTTTGGTATTGAGATTAGAACCCCTACCTATCTAAGCATGGCCACTATAGTATTACACAGTTATTGCACATGCGACAGAGCTTAGAGGGGTGACAAGTGCATACAGGTACATCTAAGATGAATGACAGCAGCAGAACTGCTAAAGTTGGGCAGTGGGATGTGTACTGGGTGGTGCATGCCTCAAAATGGTATAACCCACACCCTCGGAGATATTATTCTCACACACACATACACACACACACACACACACACACACACACACACACACACACACACACACACACACACACACACACACACACACACACACACACACACACACACTTTGAGATTTGATTGATATACAAACACACACACATACCTGGGAAAAGCTGGCACAGGTTTACTAGCTATGCCCCCCTGACTATAAGGTAGTACCAGCTGCCACCAGCCACCCTTGCTTATCAGCTACTATTAAAACCTTTAACACACACACAGTATCACAGTTATCAGTATTGGGTTTAGAACTCCTACCTATCTAGTTATGTGTACTATAGTGTTACACAGTTATCACATGCACCACAGAGCTTATAGGATGCTACAGTGTCACAAGGTATGTCTAAGATGATTACATCAAGTCCCCTTGTAAAGTATGGCAATAGGAAATGTATTGGGTAGAAAGGGCATCAAAATATATTACCCTACAAATACACACATTTACAAACACCTTCACAAACACATTTGGCACAACTGAGTATAGAACCTCTGCCTATCTAGTTATCTGTACTATACTGTTACTTCGTTATTACAAGTTCCACAGAGCTTATAGGGCTGAGTGCTGTCCAAAGATACTTCTAAGGGCAATGACATTAGCAGGACTGCTAAAGTAGGGCACTGGGAAGTGTTGTGGGTGGGAAAGTTCTCAAAATACGTTGTCCTACAAACATACACACTGTTGTACATACACTTATACACACACACACACACACACACACACACACACACACACACACACACACACACACACACACGCGCACACACATTTGTCAGACCTGAGAAGAGAACCCCTGCCTATCCAGTTATTTGTACTATAGTGTTACACAATTATCACACTCACTACACAGCTTACAGGGCTGACAAGTGCACAGAGGTATTTCTAATGTGTATAACATCAGCAGGACTGCTAAAGTAGGGCACTGGGTGGGAAAGTCCCCAAAATACTTCAGCCTACAAACATACAGACTTACACACAGATACACACATTTGCCAGAACTGGGAATAGAACCCCTGCCAATCTAGTTATTTGTACTAAAGTGTTACGTAGTTATCGCACATGCTACAGAGCTTATAGGGATAATACGTGCCCAAAGATGCTTCTAAGGTGAATGACAGCAGGAGGACTGTTAAGGTTGTGCACTTGGATGTGTACTGGGTGGGATAATCCTCAAAATACTTCAGCCTACAAACATACACACTTACAGACACACATTTGCCGGAACTGGGAATAAACCCCCCTGCCTATCTAGTTATTTGTACTATAGCGTTATGCAGTTATCACATACCTGACATAGCTTATAGAGTGACAAGTGCACAAAGGTACTTCTAATGTGTATGACATCAGCAGGACTGCTAAAGTAGGGCACTGGGTGGCAAAGTCCCCAAAATACTTCAGCCTACAAACATACAGACTTACACACAGTTAGATACACACATTTGCCAGAACTGGGAATAGAACCCCTGCCTATCTAGTTATTTGTACTAAAGTGCTACGTAGTTATCGCACATGCTACAGAGCTTATAGGGATAATACGTGCCCAAAGGTGCTTCTAAGGTGGATGACAGCAGGAGGACTGCTAAGGTTGTGCACTTGGATGTGTACTGGGTGGGATAATCCTCAAAATACTTCAGCCTACAAACATACACACTTACAGACACACATTTGCCAGAACTGGGAATAAACCCCCCTGCCTATCTAGTTATTTGTACTATAGCGTTATGCAGTTATCACATACCTGACAGAGCTTATAGAGTGACAAGTGCACAAAGGTACTTCTAATGTGTATGACATCAGCAGGACTGCTAATGTAGGCCACTGGGTGGTAAGATCCTCAAAATACTTCATCCTACAAACATACAGACTTACACACAGTTATATGCACACTTATACACACACACACACACACACACACACACACACACACACACACACACACACACACACACACACACACACACACACACACACACACACACACACACACACACACACACACACACACTCTTATACACACATTTGCCAAAACTGGGAATGAAACCCCTGCCTATCTAATTATTTGTACTATACTTTTCCATAGTTATTGCACATGCCACAAAGCTTATAGGGATAGGGCTGTGCAAAGGTACTTCTAAGGAGAATGCATCAGCAGGACTGCTAAAGTGGGGCACTGGGAAGTGTACTGTGTGGGAAATGGCCTAAAACTACTTCACCTACAAAAAAACAAACACATACACTTACATTTGGCAGGACTAAGATTAGAACTCCTACCTATCTAGTTATTTGTACTATAGTGTTACACAGTTATCGCATGCACTACAGAGCTTATAGGGCTGCCAGGTGTCCAATGGTACTTCTAATGTGGATGACAGCAACAGATCTTGTGAAGTAGGGCAATGAGAAGTGTACTGAGTGGGAACAGCCTTCTAATACTTAGACATACAGACACACACAGACACACACACACACACACACACACACACACACACACACACACACACACACACACACACACACACACACACACACTCACACACACACACAGGCAGATGATGTGACATTATAACCCCCACCTCAGTACTATTACACAATGGAGCTCACCTTCATGATGGCATGTGTGACTAGTTACGACCTGTATGGCACTGTCCACAGCAGGACATCACTCTATGCCATTGAGGGTATCTGTGTGAGTGTGACTCACTCTGTGTTTGTCCCCCTGTGTCTCTCTTTTTATCACTGTCTGTCTCTCTCTTCCCCGTATCTGTGTGTGTGTATGCTTGACATATTGTTATCTGTTGCCCATATATTTGTCTATGCATCACACGCAACAGATTCAGATATATCACATATGGGCAACCTACAGCTGGCTGAGGGTAATCCTGTCTGATAGGTGTGTGTGTAGGGACAGTTAAGGTGTATATAGCTGTCTGTATGCAAATACATATATATTGACAATGCAGTTATATAGTCTGATGTGGGTTCCAACATGGCCTGTGATTCTTTATGTGTAGGAGCATGCCCAGTGTGACCTTCTATAGTAAGAGTGGGACTCCATTCCAGAGATAGGTGTACTCTAGTCTGGGGTTTTGTGTGCTACAGCCATACCTCTCAAAAGTAAATAGGACTTTCCTAGAAGTACTGGGTTTGTTTTAGCATACATTTTCTGACATATCTGAAGTCTGACACTGCAATGTATTGTGTTATTACCTAGTGACAGACATCCTCAGATCATCACAGTACATTACCAGAGGAATACAAGCTATATGATGCGCAGACATTTTGAGCCCGACTATATACACTCTTGCCCAAAAAGGCCGGTTGAGAGGTGTGGCTACAGCCGGTTGACTGATGAAGCTGTGTAAACAGTCCAGCAACTTGGTGATATACTGGCTGGGGGGCTCCTATTTGTGTGGTATTCTTCTTACCTGAAAAGTCATATCCTGGTGTGGCCATACCGCTCAACTGTACATTTTTTGGCAGATTGTCCAAGTGTTTGTCTAGATGTTTCATCCAGTCTACATAAACTTGTGTTTTTATGACAAGTTACTTGCATAAAATTTAAGACTGGTGTTAAAAAATAATGACAGACATTAGTGTTTTGGACTTTATAACCTTGAGAAAATCCCTGTTAGTGCAAATCCCCTTATCCTACCAACTTTCTCAGTATGTAAGGGCAATATTTACAACATGTGCCTATCATCGTGTCTTTGTCCTACTTTTATTTATGACCTTGTCCAGATGTATTGCTGTCAGAGGTTTGTGGGTATGGGTGTGGGTACAGAGGACATTCAACTGTGCAGACTTGTCCATTATATGTGTAGTATATTCCACACAGCACTGTGACTTCCAGGTATGTCAGTGGCAGAGCAGTACAGAATAATGTGGTGAACCAATGACAGACAGTTGTGTATAGGCTGATAGGTTGCTATGACATAAATAGGGTATTGGCCCTGAAGCCCTTATAACCCAAGCAGATGAGAGTGTAGCCCATGTTCCAACATGTCAGCACACAGAGCCCCTGTCCAGTAGGGTCACAGGTGGGATCACAGGACTGTATTTTGTGTCTCCCGTGCAGTTATACAGAGAGCACATCACTAGGGGTATTGAGGCACTTGGCTTTCTTTTGACAGGGAGTGTGTTCCACAGGTGGGGAAGTGTGTGCTATATATATCTGTCACACCAACAAGCCATACTGATATCATAGCCCAGGTTGATGCTGCAACTACAAGTTGATGGAGTGGGCCTTGAGTTCCACATGTGCAACCATCCCATCAAGGCAGGGTCTGGATTGTACTGTATGCCAGACAGGGGTCACCTCAGCAGAGTCTGTATGGAATGGGGTAGATGGACAGTGCTGTTAGCCTGTGTAGGGTAGGTGTTTGGGGTTTGAGGTAAGGTCTTAGTGTTGCAAGACCCTGGTGTGTGGAGTCTACATGGTCTGTGGTGTGTAGGTTTGTGGAGTTCTCATGTGTTTTTTGCCTCTGAGGTGTCCATTATTTGGGTTTTGTTTTGTTGCGGACCTCCACGTACATGAATGTGTGTTGTGTATTTGCAGGTGATGTTTACTAACTCCTTACACTGTATGGCACTTATGTCACTGCACAGTCTGTTCTGGTGTGCACATTCTCCATTTGTTTGGCCAGTTGTTCCACTTCCCCTTATGTGTGTCTCTTTGTCCTTCTATAGTCCAGTCACAGGCTTTGGACATAGTAGCTGCTGTTATATATTTGTAATGCTGATGTGGGCAGGGTACATGCCATTACATCACACACAGGGCTGTGGAGTTTACACCTCTGAGTGTACCTGTTTAGCAGGTTGTCCATCATTGTACCACACCATTTGCTGTGGTCCTTAGATAGTTTGTGTTACTATATGTTATTGTGAGATAACATGTGGGCCTAGCTGTCATACCATCACAGACTAACACCTGGACAGGCCCAAATACGAAAGTCAGACAAAGGCTCACACATGGGGAAGGGGTGTTAATAATGTTCTGCCAAACATAGACAGTTAGGAGACTGGTTTGGTAATTGCTTGTTTTCTCTTATGGGTTTGATGTCTGCTTCCCCACTGTCTGCCATTGCTGTTTTTACATGACCTTTTCTTGTTTTGCAAATAATTGTCAGGCAAATGCAATATTAGCACAAGAAGAACAGATATACAAGGCATACTTGTGCTACTTCTGTGACAAGCTGTGTCATTCCAGGGGCATGGCTGTTGGCCAGTGACATGTTGTCACTGCTGACACAGAATGGTGGCAGCCTTTTACACACTGGCAGTACACTGACCTTCAGGTACCTCCTTTTCTACTAGGCACCATACCTCTCAACTTCTGAGAGCCAGACATCTGGACAAAGCCATAAGTTATTGGGGGACAGAGGCCTAAATATAGGGACCATTTTTAAGTATTGGCCTTACAAACCTAGAATGGTGATTCAATAACAGTTTTTTTATTAGCATGCAGGTTTCTATAGGGTATGAAGTCTGACACTACAACCTGTCATTATTTTCTGACCTTAGTCTTGCATGATTTGCCAATGACTTGTCAGACAACCACTATTTCATGTTATACAGACCACAATTATGATGAAAACCTCTGCACATTCTGCAATAGGTCTGCACAGTTGAGAGGTATGGTAGGCACTGTGTAGGGTACTCCAAGCTGTGTAGTGTCCATATGTGTGTGGCCCCTGTCCATGACCTGTACAGCTTTCCTGCATTAACAGATATTGACATATGGACAGTGTTTACAACTCCTACCATAGGTGTAGCTGACATGCAGAATACTTGGCACTGCAGTTCTTGGAGCATGGCCCTGTCAAAGATAGCACTGTACCATGGCCAGTACGACACAACAGCTGAGAGTAAGTGCTGGCCACATCCTGACAGTATTAACCACACATATACATAGCTCATTGACTCCTACATATTGTAGACATCCAACAAGTTATCATGTTAATTAGGACAGCCCTGGCAATGTGTGCTCTGCTGCTATTTCCCTGCAAGCATACATGTTACTGCATTTTTATGAGGATATGGGTGGGGGGGGCACACCTGTCAACTGTACGCATTTGCAAAGACTGTGCTGATATTTGCTTTACATTTTGGTTCCATTTAGCAGAGTATGGTGCCCTGTCTTGGAGACTAGAGGTATATCACTAAAGACCACAGGTCAGATTGTAATGGCATACATTTGAGTTTCAGACGTCTTATCCTTCACAGCCTTGCTGCAACTGAAAGACCTGCTGTGCTATCACTGTGTAAGTCTGTAGGGGGTATTTCATCATTGTCACCATTTGTGGATCTTTGCCAGGCATTTCTTTATGGCTTTCTATAGCTTACTTGCTGGGTGAGGCTGAGGGGTGAGTAAGGGTCCCCCACATTGACATCCATGCATGTGAGCTATGACCCCCCCAGTTAGTTGGCTACCCACATATACTGCAGTGGGATTTGTCACCATGGGTACTACTGCATAGTGTGGGAAGCCAGTATTGGGCAAACATTTCCTGGTGTCTCACATAGCTGTCAGTTGTCCCCTGCTATCCCAGTAGGCCACCCCATTCCCTTGCATGCAAGCAGCAATACCACAGATATATTACCAGAACATACTAATCTATTAATTTATTTTTAAGAAGCCTGACTTACCTTGTGCCTATGGCAGTTGTGAGGACAGTGCTTGAGGGCTGGCTATGTCATATGCACTCAATATGCTGGCTATACATGGTAAGGTACAGGTAGTGTGATGTGTATGGCATCCATTTTACTGTGTATGCACGAGGTGTCAGTCCCTGGGTCTCAACAGTGCCAGTGTGTGTGCTATGAGTTTCTCTTTGCCAAGGCAAAGGCATACTGGGCATGCCTCCATCTGCTTACAGGATCTGGCTCAGGGGGTTCCTCCTCTGAGTCCCTCTGTGCCTGTGGGGACCTTGGCAATGGTAGGGTGATATGTGGTCCTTCCCCGTGATGTTCCTGCTGCAATTGTTTCTGCAGAATCATATTGTGTAGCATGGCACATACTATGAACATGTGTGCACATGTGGCTGGAGAGTATTGCAAGGATCCACCAGATAAGTCAAGGCAGTGGAACCATGACTTGAGCATCCAAACGCACCCTCTATAATGATCCTGGTTTGTGCGTGTGCCTCATTATGGCATTCTTGAGTGGGTGTGTGTGCATTTCTGATGGGTGTCATCATCCATGGCTCCAGTGCATAGCCAGCATCACCCACCAGATGGCCATATGGGATGTCTACCATGGCAAATCCCGGGTACAGCTGTGAGGGATGCCAGATGTGGGAGTCATGATAAATTCCAGGGCTGCCAGCACATACATTAATGATGATGCCCTGAGCATTGCACACGACCTGGCAGTTGATGGAGTGAAAGCCCTTGTGGTATAGGTAGACCCTACCCTGTTCATGAAGTGGTTCTTTGATGTGGATGTGCTTGCAGTCTATGGCACCCAGTACCTCCAGGTAGTCTGTTACATAGTGGAAGAGGCGCATATTGCTGGTGCTCTCCTCATGGGTGCTGGGGAAGTAAATGTGCTCACTGACATGTGGTAGCATGGCATCCAGGAACTGGTGGAGTACCCTGGATGCAGATGCCTGTAAGACCCCCATGATGTCCCCAATAGGTCTTTGGAAAGGACCTGCATCAAGTATTCCTAAGGCTACACATACCTTGGTATCCACTGGGATGGGTTCCCCTCTGTTGACTCTGGGTCTGAGGTGAGGCCAGCACAGCTTGATGAGTTGCTGAAGTATGTCCCTGTCCACCCTCTAGTGCTTTACTATCTCCATATTATGTAGCCTCTGGTAAGCTACCCTGGGTATGAACACTTCTCCTCCTCCTTAGTCTGGGCCAGTTGCCAGCATTATCCTCCTCACCACCCTTAGCCTCTAGCACATACTGATGTATCAAAGTGACATCAGTCCCTAACATTTTGTCAGTTAAATTCCTCCCCGAGTGTGCACACCAATGGTGCAGAGTTTATGGGATAAAAACAGACTGGAATGTGTTTGCACAGTTTATACTGTTGTGCTGCAGATGCTGCCTATACGATTGCCTGACTATGATACATTCCAACTGCCAGCTATATTATTTGCACTTGATGTTTTTTATTCTATTTCCTGTTTTTTTTTTTGTTTTTCCTTCCCATTTCTGCCCCTTTTAAACCCTGCAGTGAGCCAAACAAACCCACTTCCAAACAGTTCTGCTATTTCCAGGGTATTTTTTGTTTTGTTTTGTTTAAGACCTGGTGCACACTGTGCAAACCCGTTTAGCTAAGGTAAACACTTTTAAGCAGAAATGGCCCTCCCTTGGACACTAACACACACCTCTTTTCACGGAATTAGTAAATACAGCCTCAGATACATCCCTTTACTTAGCTGTGCTTAGCTAAGCTCAAATGGAAGCTGTGGAGCTCCAATGTGCTTACACCAAGCATGACACACACCCTTTTCATGTCAGCTGCTTCTCCTGCTTACACCACTGCCTAATAGCTCCTACATGGTTAGGTGCATCCAGATAATGGTCTCCTATTTTGTGATTCAGTAAATTTTGCTCATTTGCATACCTCACTGCCTTAGTCCCTTGTTACACCACTGCACCAGAGCCATTCCCCTTAGCAACCAGTGTTACCTGTTATTGTTTTGATTCTGCATGCTATACACTATAATGCAAAAATGCAGATTTCACTTAAAATTGTCTTTTCACATTTTATTAAAATTTTTGGCATGATCTCGTTCTCACGCCACTGCTCTATGCTTAAACATCTGAAACTGGGTAAAAAAAAACTTTGATTTTCATATTTTTGCAACACTTTTCCATGCCAATAGCCATATTTTTGGCCATTGTCATGCCTAATGATTATAATACATGCTTTACTTTGAGCTGTCATGCCCCCATTTTGCTTTTTGCAGAAATGTACATGGTCAGTAACCGAATATATTTCTGCAACGGACACTATTCTAGCACAGATGTCTGCCTGCTTACTGAATCATTAATTCACCTCATTTCCATAGCTTTCACCAGCAAATGAGGTAATTAGCATTATTCAGTAGTGTCCGTGCTAGAATAGTGCTGACAGACTTAGGCACAACTCCAGCCTTGTTTACTGAATTGCTCAACGGCCATATTCCCTGCAGGAGCTGCTGCACTATTCTTGCATGGAAAAAAAACCTTTATTGAATCCTGGAGATTGAGTTCACATTATTCTTAACTACATTTCAGCATATGCATTATGTAGGTATCAAAATGGATACATTCCTGATGGAGTACAATACTCCACTGTAGAGATATACTGATCAAAATAAATGTGTCACTGAGTTAAACAAAGCAGTAACTGTCATCCACATCAGTTTGCCTAGCTACACATTTGCCTTTTTGTAATGGAGTACATTAGTAATGGATTGTATCTGTGTTAGTCTGTGCTTCAAAGATGCTAATTACAGCATAAGCAGCTGAACTGCATGCTAGTCAACCAATCTTGTGGAGCTACACAACAAGATATAAAGCCTCTATGTAGAGTCCATGCTGTTTTTTATGTGGATTGGGAAAATAGTGGAGTACAGACACAAAGTAATGACAGACGAATTGTTGGTAGCTGCTGCTTTTTTAATACATTTGTCTGTGCTACAGGCTGAACCCAATGCTGCTGCTGCTGCCTATAGCCATAGACAGAGAAGGTGAAGACTTTGCAGGCCAAGGACACAGTATAGGAAATGTGCAATCTGTGGCAGCCTTGACCCAGAGCCAGACCAAAACAGAGGGAACTCATCACAGTGGAAAATAAGTTATCAGGGGACAACCATGGGACATGCTTGATGTGTCATAGACATCAGCATCCAGGGTCTTCCAAACATTCCTGCATACTATGCTACCACATGGCACAGAGCACATATGTTTTTCTATTAGTTCTGTGGAGAGGGTCACAAGATATCTACAACTGTACCATGTAATGCACTACCTTGAAGTAATGTGTGCCATACATTGCAGTCCTGTACACATGAAAGCAACACCTGCGGAACAGGGTAGGGTCTACATTAACCATAACAGCTACCACGCGAACAACTGCCAAGTCATGTGTAATGACATGGGAATCATCTGTAATGGGTGTGCTGGCAACTGTGGCAGTTAACACGACTCCCAAAGGTGCCATATCTCCCAACTGCAGCAGATGTGTGCTATGGGGATATCTCACAGGCTCATTTGAGGGTGGATGCATGCTTTCCATTGAAGTCATGGCTGATGAAACCCATCAGAAATGTGAACGTGCACACACACTCACACACACACACACAAGCACACACACACACACACACACACACACACACACACACACATGCGCGCACGTGCCCGCATACATTCACCCCCCCACACACACACACACACACACACACACACACAAAAGAACACCTTAATGAGACACACAGTCCAACCTGTAATATCATAGAACATGTTTTTGAGCTACTGCAGTCACAGTGCCACAGTGGCTACATACATCTGGCCAAGGCCTCCATTACAATCCACTGACATGTTCCACAATGCTCATAGTATGTGTTAGGCTACCCAAGTAAATCTTGTGGAAATAACTACAGCAGGATCAGTAAGAGGAAGGGGAACATATCCTCCCAACAATGCCACTGTCACCACAGACACAGGCTGATGATGAGTCAGAGGGGGAATCAGCAGTTGGTGTGGGTGTAGGCAGACATAGGCATGCTGAATATGTCCTTGCATTGGCTAGGAGACAAGCTATAGCACACTGACTCACCACCTAGGAAATAATCCTCCTACTTCACCATACTTTTGTACTGGGAAAGCATTACAGAGAAAGGTTCAACAGTAAGGATACACATTGCAGTTTCTGACTCCTCAAACCTCCCTAAATCAGACAACAGGCAGGATGCCAAACAAGCAGAGTAACTAGACCAACACAGTCTTGTTAGTGGAATAGCAGGAACACACCTATGTACCCTACCCCCAAAGAACAGTCACTGTTTGTTTGTGACATCTAAACTGGCTTTCCTTAGTTGGCAACTGCATATCATATTATTCCCAGTTACTATCCTTTGACATTGTAAGTGCAATGATATAGAATGTTTTACACACTGTATGTTCCAGAGTACTGGTCAGATAATTGCTGAATGACCAAGGAACACAGAAAGGTAAAAAAGTGATGTATATTTGCAAACAAGAATCATAACAGGGTGTGTAATCACTAAGTAGAGTATTTTCAAAGATGAACATTTCACTTTTTGTACAACTAATATGCAATGTTTTAATATAACTGTACATTCTGTTTAATTTGTTTGTGTGTTGAATAAGTGTTGCTGCTTGCTACAAAGGTATTTGTTTGAAAAACAGGGTTAAGGTGCCCATCATGTGTTCTGAATGAGCAATGGATGGTGATTTGGATTCCAGACCTACGTAGGAATATTTCATGTCTACTAACATATTATACTATGTATGTCCTACATTGATTTCTGTTTCTGCCTGTTATTACTTTTTTTCTCTTAATTTTTGGGAAATTGTTTGCGCAGTGCTGCACTTAGCACAAAGGGCTTTGGCTATGCTCAGCAGGTTTGCGCAGTGCACAAACTGGACAATTGGACCACCCAAGTAGCAGACAGGACCCAGACATCTAAAAATAGATATTGAATGCATTATATTAATGTAATTGTGCCTGGCACAAACACTCTAAACTCTGCTGGGCTGTGTTTAACAGTGTGAACTTTAAAATGAATGCTTATCTAGGAGATGGTCATTTAACTTCCAATGTCTATAGTTCATTTGTAGTTCATAGGTTGGTACTAGGCTGCTTGACTTTGCAGGCCATTTTAAGCGTAGTGAAATTTCCCAACCCAAAGGTAAGAATCAAATACTGTACCTTGTGTCTATGAGGCAGATACTTAACCATTAAGCTAACCCCACCCTCCTGTGGCTGTAGATGTTAAGTGCCAGGCTGAAGGCCACATGATCCTGGGTTTGACTACAAGGACTACAGCCTTTATTTTACTGTTGTGACCTTGCATTAGATAGCAATGACATTAAACATAGAGACATATTTGTTCATTTGTCTTCTGGCAACAGCTATAAGTGTAAGGCTACCATGCATAAGGTCCAGAGTTTGAATACATCAGATTTCTTTCTTTTTTAATGGTGTCCCACTTCCCATTATAGCCATTCTCAATTATGCCAGTTGACCTAGTATTTCTTATATCATAATTATTTTCCTGATGGCTGACGCACTAAAATTGTGTCACTTATGTACTTATGTATTTCTGTCTGTACCAGTTACCATCTCTTTAGTGGTTGCCATCACACAAACACTTTACCTGTGTTTGCACAATGGTAAGCAATGCATACCTTTTTCAAATGTTGCAAAATCCAAAATTGCACACTCTAAGTATCTGTTATAACTGGAATTGGTGGGAAACATTATAGATTTGTCTTCATCTACATTAGACATGGCTGGCATTCATGGAGATGTTTTGAGATTTCTGTCTCAAAGGTGGGATGTGCAGGAGTCCAAAGTGTTTGTTGGACTCCTGGTGAATGAGTATGGTCCCCAGCTGTTGCAGGAGTGCTTTCATGGATCTGATTGCAAATCAGATGCATAGAATAGTTTGCCCCTGGATTTGTCCAGTGCTACCAGTATCCCCCGACCTGGTGAACAGTGTAGAAATCACTACAGAGACCTCAGGATGAGGAAGCGGGATACCCTCTACCATTGGATCGAGGAATGTCGGGCTGGCTACACTCCACAGATGTGTAAGTATTGCATACAGGCAATACATGTAAGAACTATCAGCTGCATTTGTTCAGGATTAGTATTCTTAATGGTATTCTGTTGTGTTCTGCTTTTTCCACAGCTGATGCAGACAGATTGCTGAATCTTAAAACTTATGAAGCAAGACTGGCACAGATGTGAGATGCAAGTGGTATGTATACATCCAAACAATATTGTTATTGTAGCATTAATAGTAAATACAGCTTATTGTGTTAGACACTTGTATCACATTGTGCATTTGTCAGTTGTAAAGGCAAAGTATGTATGAATTATTCTGTAGGTTAAAACAACAGTCCAGTATTACATAGTAGTCAGAGGTTGTCAGTTCAAAAGCCACACTTCCCAACTGTACAATACTGTTTATGTTTGCATATTGCAATGTAATGTAAGGCCTATAAACCAGGGACAACAATGACCTGCTGAAGATTGTCATCAGTATAACTGGAACACACAAGTTGTATGTACAATATATGCACATAGTCATGATAGCTTGATGCAATCAGTAACACACTGTGCATCTGTTATGAGCTTGGTTATCTTAACACTGTAAAAGTTATTTGTTAAGAGCTGGTAGTGTTAAAAGTAAAGGTAGCAGAATCATACCTCTCAACTCTTCAGATTGTTGCAGAATGTCCAGATTTGTATTTCATATTTTTGGTATGCTCCTCATAAAATGTGTTGTTTTCTGACAAATCACTAGCATTATCTGAGGACTGAAGTCACTAAATAATGACATACATTTGATTTTCAGACTTCAAATCATTACTAAAATGTATGTTCCAACAAACCCTGTTACTCTAGCAACTTTCTAATTTAATAGGATTAATATTTAAAATATGTCCCTATCTTTGGGCCTTAGTCCCCCCATTTTGCCAGGGTTTGTCTAGATGTCTTGCAATAAGAGGAGGAGGAGAGCTATGAGCAGAACAGAGTTATAGAACTGTATGCCACATATGATGTTAGTAATTTTTTCCTTTTTTTCTCTCAAGTCATCCCTTTTCTTCAGTTTTTTTGTTGTTGTTTTAACTTAAGTTTTGTGTTGCTATGTATAGTTTTGTATTTTTTTATTACCTATTTTTATTTGTTATTAATTTTTAATTATGCTTGTATTTCTTTTTATAGTTTCCATTTTATTTAAGTGGGAACCACTGGTCAATAGCTTTTTGTGTTTTTATCTGATTGGCCTTAGGGTTTAACTTTAGAAAATTCTTTCCTCTTGCTCGTATAAAAGAATTACATTTTGTAAGATTCTGCTCAGAGCTTCCTTGTGTCTGTGACTTCAAGATTTGGATTGCTTCTAAAACCATCTGGAAATATAAAGCTGATATAAGTATATTTTTTGCACTTGCTCTAACTGTTTCAGTGATATTTAATAATTATGTGCTGCATTTATTTATTTGTTGACGTTATCACTATTTTTCAGCCTGCACTTTTTGAAGAAACTCCAACTGCTTGTTACTGTACTGCTCTTAGGTTGTTGTTTTAACAGTATTCTGCAAAAGGTGTTCTGAGTTTGCTAAAATATTTCTAAGTTTTGCAAAGTTTTTGTGTGTTGTGAACATTTATCAGGGTTAGTGAACATATTTCCAAGGATTCTTGATATTGCAGGAATCCTTAAGTCTGTTCTGATATCTGTCTCCATTTTATTTTTCCGATCCACTTGCTCAACTGCTGTTGTATTCCTAAAACATGATGGCTTTTGAGTTGCCTGCCTCCAATATAAATTTGATATTGGACAGTCCTCCCAGTCCTATCACACTAGCTCATTCTACTGTGTACAGTGAGATTTTTTTGGGAAGGCCCACACCCTTAGTTTCTTAACCTTGAATTATCTTCTGTTTCCTCCCTCACTACTTAAAAAATTACACTTGATTCTGCAGCTTTTACTGTGTCTGTGTTTCTTCCTACTTTATTACTTTATTTTACCTTTGCTGCTTGTCCTTAAGTGTTCAATTTAATCTATTCTGCTGCATTTATTACTGCTTGTTAGTGGCCTGATTAAATTGTAATTGTTATTCTAAGCCTCTTGGTTTATGGATTTTGGCATTAGGCCTGTTATTTTACATTAAGAAGGATTGCAGTCTGCACTCTTGTGGGAGGAGAGGGTAGCCTCAGCCCTTCTGATCTGGGAATTGCTGGGTGAAGGCTTACTGTGTCTGTTGTAAGTGTCTTTGTTCTGGTTTAAGCACTTGGTTTCAAACCAGTTATTTCACATTAGGAAGATTTGTGATGTAAACTCTTGTGGTAGGAGAGGATAGCCTATACCCTTCTAAGCTGGGAATTGCAGGTTGAAGGTTCATTGTGTCTGTTATTCTGAAAGTGTCTTAGTTCTGGTTTAAGCACTTGGGCTTCAAACCAGTTATTTTACAGCTGTGGCAGGAGAGTGTGGCCTACACCTTCTAATCTGTGAATTGCTGGTGAAGGCTTATTGTGTCTGTTATTCCAAGTGTCTTTATTTTGGTTTAATTACTTGGGTTCCACACCAGCTACTTTACATTAGGATGATTCGTGATCTAAACTCTTGTGGCAGGAGAGGATAGCCTATACTATACTAAAATGGAAATTGTGGGTCGAAGTTCTGTTGTGTCTGTCATTCTGAAGTGTCTTAGTTTTGACTTAAGCACTTGGGCTCCAAAACCAGTTGTTTTACATTAGGAAGGTTTGTGGTCTGGATTTTGTGGTGAGAGACTGTGGCCTACACCCTTCTAAGCTGGGAATTGCTGGTGGATTGCTGCTTTACTTAGACTGTTTTTTGCTGTTGTGACTATGGTTTTATGCACATTGGATTTCTAGTGCTTCTGCATTTTATAGCATAGGCCAGATTCAGACTTGCTGAATCTAGACTGTTTGGCATCACTTGAGCACCAAAAACATCTCTTCACTGAGATACTGATAGATCTGAGGCATCTGTTGCTTCCAGTTAACTATAAGTGCCTGTTTTTGCTCCTATATTGCATTTTTAATTTGTATTTGTATTTGTATTCTGTCTGTCTGAATTGCCTGAACAGTTTTTTTTGCCACATTTTACTGTATATTATACTAGTTCAGCTGTAGCATAGCCATTTCCAGATTTGATGTTTCTGGGTCTATTTTGTAACTTCTGAACATCAAATGCAAGCCATCTTTGTTGGTGAAGGCCCTTCTGCACCCTTGGGTGAGTGAAGAGTGATGTCTGGGTCTCATCTAATTGAGGGTGATGGACTAGAGCTCAGAGAAACTGTCCTTATTGGTTAGTTTGAGTTAAAAGGGTTATTCCTTCTTTTATTTAAGCCCCAAGTTTGTGTTTGTTTGCATGTAGTGCACCATTGTGCACTGCTGTGTACTGGTGGTTACCATTGGTGGTTATAGATGCAAGCATTTTGCTTGTTAAATTTTCCTTTAACACTTTGCTTCTGGTCCTCTAAAGATTTTTCGTGTCCCTCTTCCACTATCAGGTGGAACACTAAGCCTAGCCTCAGAGGTACCAACACACCTTTCACCCACTAGCCATTCATAAGTCTGACCTCTTTTTCTGACCATATAAATTTATCTAACTCTATAGACAGACAATTTCCCACAGTTTCTCCAGCCAGCTTGGTCAACATGGGCATCCTGAGGCAGTGTAGCAACTGTCTCATGTTCACCGACAACCCTCTACTCCTAGTCTACATAAACTCAACATGTGAGAAATGCACTTATATTAAGAACCTTGAATCCATGTTCTCTCTCAAACCAGTCAGTACATATGACAATGAGTATGTTGTTGGTATGCACAACTCACCTTCTACTCAACCCATACCCACATCACACATACCTACATATGTGGAGGTCCTCACCAGAAACCTACCTAAACACCAGAGACCTCCCAAACACAAACACAAGCATGCTATATATAATACTTCCTCTGCAGAACACAGTACACATAACAGCTCATGCATCGGTGTCTCACCTGTCAAGCCCTTAATGAAAAACACAAAACTAAACATATTAGTCATAGATGATTCCATTGTGAGACACACAGATGTCGCACTCACCAGGCTGGATAAGTAAAAGGTCACAGTCAGCTGTCAGTTGCCAGGATGCGCCATATCATACATGCACTCAAGTCTCTCAACAACCGGCACTGTAATGTTGGTGAGAACTACTTGAGACGTACCTCTCTGGACTATATGAAGACAGGCATGATTGAGCTCTCAGACTTTGTGTCTCAGGCAGGTATGTCCTTAGCCTTAGGCAGCATTTTACCTTCACCTAGGATGATGTCTCAACATAAACAGAAAATTATTGACTTCAATAATTTGCTTAGTTTCTGGTGACATTCCAAGGAGATCCAGTATCTGTCAGCCAGGGATGACATGAACCACAGACCTTGATGCTTTGCCAGAGATGGTCTTCATCTGTCATCCCTGGGATTTTGACTACTGGCTAAGGGCATTGCCACCCCCATAGTGCCTTTTTTAGGCAGTGTCTCAAGGACAAAATTCCTGATGTAAAAACTCCATGTAAAAACAGCCTCAGGGTTATGCTGCTAAATGCTAGGAGTCTTAACAGGAAACTGCACTCACTGGAAGCAGCCTTCTCCTTGGAAGACGTAGACATTTGTGCAGTCACAGAGACATGGATCAAGACTGTGGAGAATACCCCAGTCATATTGGGTTACACCTCCTTCCACACATTCAGACCACAAACTGAAGGCATGAAAACTAAAGGAGGTGGTGTATCAATATTCATTAAAGATAAATACACTTCCAGATTGGTTAAACAGTATGATTTCCTGGAGATACTTCTGGTGGAATTAACTGTTGCTAGGACACTTATTCAAGTCATTGCCAGCTACAGGCACCCCTTTATGAATCAGGACACTCACTCTGCCTATTTGGATTTACTTCAGTCTCTCAAGGTACATCCACACACCATAGTTTTTGACTTTAACTACTCATGCATTGACCGGGTAAATTACTTGTGCTCAAACTCACTTGCCCAAAGGTTACTCAACTTCATTAATTCCATTGCCCTGGACCAACTAGTTGATACCCCCATAAGGGGTGCCAATATCCTGGATTTGGTGATACCAATATGGGGGAACCACTTTAGCACCCCCACTGTGAAGTCTTCCCAGGTGATATTTGACCACAAATCAGTCTCATTCGAAGTAACTATCACACCTGACCCCCCCCCCAGCAGCACCTATACTAAAAAACTTCTCCAGTGCAGATTATAACCTCTTACAGATGGTATAAATAGCTTCACTGCACCTCCCCCTCAAGTGAAACTGGCGACTATGCCAAGTTCTACACCATTGCTTTACAAAAATACCTGTATAACTTCATTGACACAGCCATACCTGATTGGACCAAAACAAGCTCTTCAAGAAAGAGCAAACCTGCCTGGTGGACAACTGTCATTAACAGGCTTTACAATAACAGGAAGAAATTGCTGTCTGAAAGTAAGAGGGACTAAGCTCTAAATTGGAAACACTCCCTGCTCCGCTTAAACAAACAAATAAGACTTCTTGTGAAGTCCTCCAAAGCAAACTGTGAATCCAAATTATCTTCATCAACTAAGGACAACCATAAGGTGTTCTTTAGTTACATCCATAACCTAAAAGGAAAGGCCCAGATTTGTGCCAAACTGGAAGTTAATGATGTGATGCCACATATACTGAGCCTGTGAACATAACTAACCTGTTGGTCAACAGGTTCTGTGAAAACTTCACTCCCCAGTCCCTGCCACACTTACCCCATGACATGCCTACTGCCTGTCCACTATCTTGTATCTCTAAAGAGTAGGTCATAAATACCCTCTCTAAGGCTAAAAACACAGCATCTATGGGACCTGTTAACATTCCAGTCTGTGTCCTACATGGGCTCCAACAAGAATTAGCAACACCATTGGGTACTCTTTTCAGTCATACTCTAAGCACCAACTTCATCGCAGCTGAATGGAAAACAGCCACAGTTATTCC
Source organism: Protopterus annectens (assembly GCF_019279795.1). Lineage (NCBI taxonomy): Eukaryota > Metazoa > Chordata > Ceratodontiformes > Protopteridae > Protopterus > Protopterus annectens. Next base: position 1,914,078,022 of record NC_056739.1, read on the forward strand.
CTTGTACAAAGATGGTGCTTTCACTGACCCCAGAAACCATAGACTTATTAGCCTGACTAGCCTTTTCTGCAAGGCCATGGAGTGAGTCATCACTGACCTTATCAACAAAGATATAGGTAATTTCCAAACACTTGACCCTACTCAGTTTGTCATTGTCAAACAGAGATCATACCTGTTAAACTTGATGGACTTCTTAGAGACAGTCACCAAGGCCCTGGATGAGGGGAAATCTGTCCATACAGCCTACCTAGACCTAGCCAAGGCTTTTGACACTATTCACCACTCAGCCATCATTGACAAACACACCCAACTAGGTATCAACCCTTATATCATTAGATGGGTTGCTAACTAGCTCACTGATAGAACCCATATAGTCAAAATGGGGGAATCTACCTCCAATTGCAGACCTTTAACTGGTGGTCTTCCACAGGAATCAGTCCTGGGACCTCTACTGTTTGGAATATATTTCTCCAAACTACAAGCAAAAACTAAAGGTCTGTGGCTGACAAAGTTTGCTGATGACTGCAAGCTGGGAGTGGTCATAGAATCTCCAAATGATGTCAAGAGTGTCGTACACAAATAAATAATTGATGTCAAAGTCATGGCCTTAAACTCAATGCAAAAAAGTGTACTGCCATCTCTTTCAGTAAGAGCAATGTTCCTGCTAACTACCACATTAATAGCAACGTCCTAAGTATGTAACCAGTGGTGACAGACCTGGCCACACAGGTTGACTGCAACTTTATCTTTGATCATCATGTCTCCGCAGTGGTAAGAAAAGCATTTTATATTGCTCATCTCATAAGTAAGGGCATTGCCTCCAGAAAAAAAGAAGTTATAACCTTCCTGTACTCTTCCCTCATAAGGCCAATAATTGAGTACAATGCCCCTTTTGGTATGTACCTTTCGAAGCATCTGCAGCAACTGGAGAGAACACAAAGGTTCCTCACAAGGAAAATTCAACGTCTTCAGCATCTGTCCTATGTGGATTGTCTGAAATCACTGTCAGTTTATTCTTTTTCATACAGACTACTCAGAGGTGATCTCTGCCTTCAATATAAGGCAATGTCTGACCCTACTTTATTGGAAATGCTGTATATCCACAAGTCAAATGGTACACAGGTTACTTGCTCTAAAGACCTTAACCTGGTATGTGACATTAATAGAATCTGCTGGAGGGGTAGATTTGACTGAAGCAGACCAAGGTAATTGCTGTAAAACTGAAATAAAACTTAAACAGGCTGAAGAAAAAGACCAACGTTAAGAAACTTATTTATTAAGACAACAAAGCTTTCAGGTCTATACCCTTCCTCAATGTTAGTATGTAGACCCGAAAGCTTTGTTGTCTTAATAAATAAGTTTCTTAACATTGGTCTTTTTCTTCAGGGATAGATTTGTCTCCCAGAGGTTACCACACCCTTGGAACTGACTCCTACTTCATGACAAACAGAGCACCTCATTGGCCCTCTTCAAATGCAGTCCTGACAATTGAACAAGTAACCATAAATTCACCCTGGGGGTTCTACCTGTGTCCCTCTTAGACAGGAACAATAGGTGCTGATTATAGAAATGATAAACATCGACTGGACAGCCTGTTCAGCTAACTTCCCTACTACCCACATTAACTTACATGATTTCTCCCAAACAAATTCTACCTCCACTAGAATCAACAAACCCAGCAATAAGGAAAGCATTTTAGACTGGATCTTAATAAATAACAAACCACAGTTATACAAATCAGGCACTCAACCTGAAGCCATGAGTGATCACCTGCTAACCTACATAATTATAAAAAGAGAAAACCTGCCCCACCAAACCACCTTTAAAACTCTCAGATCCAAAAAAAAAAACTTTAACCTAAATAATTTTGTATCTGATTTAAGCTCACTCAAATGGGACATTCTTAAACTACTCCCCCTGGACCAAGCAGTTTCATATTTCAACACCAGATTCCTAGCCATCCTAGACAATTATGCTCCCATACGTAGAGTCAGAACCAAAAACAAAATAGCTCGATGGCTAACCAATACTACTAGACAAAAACCAACAGCCAGAAATGCAGCATGGACCTCATGGAGAACCACCAAATCCCCTCAAGCCCACCAACTATTCAAACAATTAAGAAACGAAGCAAAAAGATCAATCCTGTCAGACAAGCAAAACTACTATGTCAACTTACAGCAAAAATACCAAAATCAACCTCAAAAATTTTGGTCAGGCTTGAATAAACTACTACACCCAGGTAAAGCTGCTACCCCCACCCCATCAACAACCTTACACCTACCCCCTGATTCTGTAGCTAAGACCTTTAACACTTTCTTCACCAAAACTGTAAAATCCCTAGCTAATAATCTATCTCCTTGCTCCTCAACTACTAGCACAGCTAATCAGCTGAATCCCCCTCCCCCCTTAAAATGTGATTATATACCTACAGACTACATCAAATCCTTACTAAAGAAATTAAAACCTACTGCCCTGGCTGCAGACCAACTTCCCGCAGAGTTTCTACAAAAAGCTGCCAATGTAATAGCTTATCCTATCTCCATCTTAATCAGTCGTTCTATCCAGGAATCCTACGTCCCCCCATTTGGAAAACAGTTCATATTATTCCACTTCATAAAGGTGGAAACTCCACTGAACTTTCTAACTATAGACCTATCGCCATACTATCTCCCCTAGCCAAAATTATGGAGAAATGCATACAAAAACAACTTTTAAACCACCTGACCCACAATAATCTTCTAGCATCATCCCAGCACGGTTTCAGACTAGCCCACAGTACTACCACTGCCCTTCTCACATTCTCCCACAAAAAAAAAAACAAAACCGCAATCAAAACCTGCTTTTCTCTGCCCTCTTCCTTGACTTGTCAAAAGCATTTGACATGGTTAACCACAACCTACTCTTAGACTCTCTCAAATCCCTGTCCATAGAAATCCCTGCAATCAAATGGTTCCATTCTTACTTGCACAGTAGGCAGCAAGCAGTCCTGTGGAAAGAGCATCTATCTCCTCTTTTACCTGTCACTCTAGGAGTACCCCAAGGTTCTATTCTGGGTCCCCTCCTTTTCTCTATTTTCCTAAATGACCTGCCCAAAGCTATCCCTCATGCTGCTACTATACAGTACGCAGACGACTCCACACTAATCTGCTCTGCCACAACTCCTACATAATTACAATCCCTATCCCAAACAACCTTCAACAAAGTAGAGAACTGGATTAATAATTGTCAGCTCTTATTAAACCCAAACAAAATCAAACTTCTATTATTCTCCCCCACCCATAAGATAACACCACCAACATTTTCAGTCTCTTCTCAGAATGGCACCATAATTTCTCCAGAACCAACTACTAAACTGCTAGGTATAATCATTGATAATAATCTAAACTACAATGCCCATATAGACAAAACTATAAAAACAGTAAACAAAAAAATAGGCTCCATGTATAGGATTAAGAAATTTCTAACCCCAACTGCCAGAAAAGCCATAGCTCGCACACATGTTCTGTCATCCCTTGTCTATGCATCACCCATCCTCACTAACTTATCCAAATCAAATCTCAACAAAATCACTGAATGTTACAACAATATAGCGAGATTTGCCACAGGCTCAGAATACAGAACTCACCACTGCCACAATCTTCAAAAATTAGGTTGGCTAGAGCTACCCAACCAGATCTATTATAACCAACTCATAGTAACTCATAAAATCCTCCACCAACCTTCCCTCACCCTCAGTCTAGCTAATCTCATTACCCCATATTGCAACCTAGCATCCCTTCGCTCTTCCAGCAGAATGCTAGTACAACCTACCAAAGCCAACAACTCTGCTGGAAATTCCTTATTCTCTAACACTGCTGGTAAAAAATGGAACTCCCTTCCTGGTGAACTAACCACAAATTGCTCCTTGCCTCACTTCAAAATATCACTAAAGATACACATGTACAATAACTGGCTATGTCCTTGTTTAAACCCTGACTAAAACTCAAATTATTCAGTCTGAGTTACTTCACTGACTTGAGTTTCAACTAAAGCTAGTCCCAGTCTAACCCAACATTAGTCATATAATCTATTAAACCATCTTAGCTATCTAAGAGAATTTCCCTTTTCTCTCTGCGTACCCTCCTTTAATTAATTTCTTCTACCCCTTTATATTAGCTCTAGCTTCCATTATCACAACTGTAACCTCCGTTCTCAGCCTCTCTGCTTACTACCAAACCTGCCCTTCTCTTATCTCATTCTTCCTCTCTTTCTTTATAAATGATCTGCCTTTACCTATTTCCTCTTCTTATACCCTCATTTTTTCTTACATGTTTATTTTTTTTTCTTCTCCCTTTATAGTTTCCCTCCACCTTCCACATTGTTGTTGACTTTCTCTTATCCAACTATAACCTTACTTTGAACCTTTTTCATTATGGAACCTATTTGTAGTTGTCTTTTTATTTTTGTTAAATTGCTTAATAATCTCTGTAAATATTACCTTACTCAGACCATTCTTTTAAATATGTAACCTATGTGTATTTTTCTTTTGATTTTTGTTTAATTGCTAAATATTACTGTATACTGCATTTTAAATGTTTATCTGCTTGGAGCTTTTCTCCCCGGGCCTCCGCTAAAAATTGATATGTATCCAGTCAGACTTTCCCGGTTAACAAATGTAAAATAAATAAATAAATAAGGGTAGAACTTGGCTAGGCTTGTAAGGACCCTAGGGCCATTAGCCTAGCAACATCCTATGATAATATTTGTTTTTCTTTGTTATCATTTTTGTATTTACATTTTTCTGGTTATGTTTTATTTTATTATTGTATTTAAACATTTTGTTTTATTACTACAGCACAGCATGGTAGGCCAGCTCCTCATGATCCATGGCTACAGCACCAAGGCCCAGCACTTTTGTGCTGAAGCCTGGCCACACCCCCCTGCTGTTTCTGCCCTACCTGGACCCTCAGATAGTTCTGCACCAGAGGATAGGCCTTTGGTTTCCTCTGAGAGCAGAAGCAGATGGGGTGATTTTGTCACCTGAGCTTAACTGCCAGGTGTGATGTACAATTGGTGTATGCCTATGCTGAGTGGAGACCCTGCTTTCCACTGTTGTCCTGAATAACACAACTACATGCAGGCATCAGACACTGCAGTCATTGGTGTAGTCAGGTGACAGTGATGACAGTCCAGTGGGTGAGGACTTGATTCTCACTGCCATCAAACTTCTTCTTCTTTTGGCTTTTTCCCTGTTAGGGGTTGCCACAGTGGATCACCTGTCATTCATGATTGGCAGTAGAGTTTTACGGTGGTGAGTTGCCAGCCTGGCAACCAACCTTCCAAGGAAGGCACACACATGCACGCAGTCACACCTAGGGCCAATTTAGAGTGTCCAATCCACCTACAGCATGTCTTTGGGATGTGGGAGGAAACTGGAGCACCCAGAGGAAATCCACATAACCAAAGGAAGGACATGCAGACTCTGCACAAATGGCACCCCAGCCGAGGATCGAACCGGAGAACCTCTTGTTGTGAGGTGACAATGCTAACCGGTGCACCACTGTGACCACCCCTCTCACTGCCATCAAACTAAACAATTATAAATTTGCAATTTCCCCACCCTCACCCCAACCATGGTCTTCACTTCCCTCTTGTGTCCTTCAGCAACCCTGTGTCTTGTCTAGTATGTCTTGTCTGTCAGCAAATGCTTCCTTACCTTCCCAACTTGCCTGCCTCAGGCATGCCTTTGTCCCTTCACCAACATTCATCCTGTCCACAAAAAAAAAAATATATATATATATATATATATATATATATATATATATATATATATATTGTCACATACATAGCTCTCCATTTTGCACACGTGTCTACTTGACTTGGTCCAGTTGCTTCACAACACAATTATGTTGTTCTCACCCCTCTAACTGGACGCGACAGTCCAAATTCAGCTAAGATTCTGTACATGTGATCCGTTGTTATTGTTGAAGAAATGGATAGCTATGGTTCTTTTTTACATCCTTCCTACACATTCCTGCCTTCCTTTCACATTGTTTTTCCCCCTGCTTGCTCCCTATTTACCCCCACTTTTGTGTCCTCCATTTATTTTCTTTAAAGAATCCGTGCATGATAATAATAATAATAATAATAAAAATAATAATAATAAATCCATAAAAAAACAAATAAAGTGAAGAGGTGGGGTGAGAGAAAAAAGGAGAACATTAGTAACTTCACAGATATAAAGCTTTTTTACAATTAAGTCACTGTATTCTGTTACATTTTACTTTTAACACTACCAGCTGCTAAGAAATTTCTTTATTACTTTGAATACTACCCTGTTCCTAACACATATTGTACACACTATAGTACAGATCAGATTGCATCCAGCAAACAGTCATGGGTGCATATATTGCACATATGTATGTTTCATGTACACTGATTACACTTGACAGCAGACCATTCAAGCCACAGGTCTAGAGGTCTGAACTTAAAATGCTATAATGATGAAAATGTAACAGTATTGAATATTTATTGATAACGGCAACCACGGTGGTGCAGCGGCTAGCATTGCCACCTCACAGCAAGATGGTCTCCGGGTCAATTCTTGGCTGAGGTGCCTTCTGTGCGGAGTCTGCATGTCCTCTCTGTGGTCGCATGGGTTTCCTCCCACATCCCAAAGACATGCTGTAGGTGGATTAGACACTCTAAATTGGCTCTAGGTGTGAGTGTGTGCATGTGTGTGCCTTCTTTGGAAGGTTGGGCACCAGGCTGGCAACTCAACACCGTAAAAACTCTACTGCCAGTCATGAGCAGACATGTGATCCATTGTGGCGACCCCTAACCAGGAAAAGCTAAAAGAAGAAGATTGAATATTTATTGATGAAAACCTAAAACAGTATTGTAAATAACTGAGATTTATATTTGGAAAGTGTGGTATTTGAGCCCACAACCAGTGAATACTTTGATACTGTACTTTTATTTTGTAATACAGCATAATGTATGGACACTTTCCTTTTATACTTTATAGATTCATGCTCACTGTTATCTGAGAATGTGCAACTGTTGCTTTGTGCTACAGACCATACCTGCCAACTTTCAGAGCAAGACATCTGGACAAACCATAAAATATTGAGGGTACAATGACCCAAAAATAGGGACATATTTTAAATATTGCACTTACACACATGAAAGTTGCATAGGATTTATGTTAACATAAATTCTGATGCTCATTATTTACTGACTTCAATCTCAATTATTTGCCAGAAAACCATAAATCTTATGAGGAACAGACCAAAACAGTGAGTCAAAAATCTGGATATTCAGTAAAAATATGGACAGTAGAGAACCATGCGACAGAGTAATGCATGCATACTTGCTTTTACAGTTCAAATGTGTATGCTCAGTTTTATACCACTGTATGGTATAACAACTAATCCATCTTTAACTGTTAAGGCTACAATAATAGTACTTTATATAATTATGCTTTACCACATGCTTCTCTCATCCTGGCCAGTTGAATTGCACGGGACCTCACATTCAAGGCCATCTCTCCTGCACCCATGGAAAGAGAAAAAAATAAAAAAGCCATTATGAATACTAGTTTTCATAATATTTAGCTTTAATATTTACAGTTACTCAATGCAATTAATATGTACACATCTGTGGGGTGCTCAGTGCCTGACACTAACTGATCCAATGATTAAGGTTATCCTGTTTCCTACTTTGAGATTGTCATAGTGATGACAACATTGTTCTCCAGTGTGTGGGATATCTGTCGCAGTGGACAAAACCCTAGCCACTCTAGACCAGGCTTCAGACTTGTACTGAGAGCCTGTATAGCTTCCCTGCAAGAAGTGGGGGCCATGCTCCTTAACTAGGAGCCCAACAAAGACCTTGGACTCCAGAACACCCCAGCTCTGTGCTCGGAAGTGCACACCCTCTCCAGTGACAAATGACACCAACCATGTCTACACAACATAAAGCTCAATGCCTAATGTGCATTTCCCACCAGTTCCACTTTGAATGGCATGTTTTCCCACCAAACATGCTTACAAAGAGTGAGCACTGTCTGCATTTTGATACATTTGATAAAGCTGTGCTCAGCTTATCATTGTGCAAACAAATGCACTTGGTTTACCATCTTTGCACAATGGTAAGTGAAGCACAGCTTTTTAAAATGTATCAAACAGTAGATAGTGTGCACTCTCAATCAAGGCATTTCCAAGGTTATTTCATATCCAGCCACTTGTGCAATTTTGTTTTTCAAGTGCGAGAGCAGAACTATATATTCATCAACATTTTATCATATCAACAAAACTATGTCATGTATTGCAAGTGAGAGCAAATACAATTTGACGTGGAACAAGGTGTAAAATGTGCATGAATATGCCATATTCAAACTTAGGCCATGTGTACAGTAGTCCTAAACTTACAGCTCTTACCACAAGAATGTTGAGACAACACTTGTCTATGTAGCACTTTATTTGTATAAGCTGCAATGTCACAACAGTAAAAGAAAAGTTTGCATACCCTGTACTAGAACGCAGGACCATCTGCACTCCGGTCTGACACTTAATATCTGTCATGACATGATTAGACACATGAGATCACCTATATACTATTTATTGTTAACTTGATGGTATTAGCATAGCGCAGCCTTACTTACTGGGTTTGCGCAATGCCAGCGATGCACTATTAATTGAATGTATCCGGTTTCTATTTTTGGATATCTGGGTTATGTCTGATACATGGGTGGTCTGATATATGGGTGGTTCAGTCTTGCAAACAAGGTAAGCATAGCCATAACTGTTTTCAGCAAGAAGCGCATCACACAAACTTGGGGGAAAAAGAGGGAGAACTTTAAACAATTACACGAGCAATATTAATAAAATATAATCATAATATATATAGAACAAGGAAGAAAAAATTGCCCTGCTATCAACCTGTTGCAGGCAGCAAACCTACACAGAAGTGCATGACAAAGCAATAAATAATGGGGGGACAAAGGGCCAAATATAGGGACAATTTTTAAATATTGCTCTTACAAACTTAGACAGTTGAATGAATAACAGGTTTTGCATTAGCATGAATTTACCAAGGTGTATGAAGTCTGACTCTCAAATGTCTGTCATTATTTTTGACTTCAGTCCTCAAAGATTTGGAAATGATTTCCCAGAAAACACTCAAGCTTTACAAGTATCAGGCCAGAAATATGAGGTAAACACCTGAGCAGTCTGTGAAAATCTGTACAGTTGAGAAGTAGGTGGAAGTACTATCCACATTCACGGAAAAGTTTTGTGGCCAAATGCACTGCTGCACACTGTGAAACCTTGTTTAAGCATGAAGAGCTTCATTAATATTCATTGCACGCCACTGCCACAGGCACTACTTCTTGTATATGGCTATACTCCATGTAGGCTCTACACGAAGTTTACTGAATCCTGGGGACTGTTTATTCATCACTGCAAAGGGGTCCAATATAATAAAAAAGCTTAAATATTAAGGGATGGTTGGCCTGAAGAATGTGTAGAACATATACACTATTGCCCCCTGTCTATGGACCCACACCATCCACACCCAAATAGACTCCACATGGAACCACCACAAAACCTATTGACCCCAGCTTCTTACATCCTTATCCACAGCACTCTGAGCTCGGTATATTGCAGTGCTACATTATTCATAGTGTCTGTAATTTAACAAACTATTACATTCATACACGCATGTTTATACACCACAGACAGACACACTCCCACACACACATGCATGCTGACACACATACACACACACACACACACACACACACACACACACACACACACACACACACACACACACACACACACACACCCACACACACACACACACACACACACACACACACACACACACACACACACACACACACACAACCACACACACACACACACACACACACACACACACACACACACACACACACACACACACACACACACACACACACACAAACACACACACACACACACACACACACACACGCACACACACACACACACACACACACACACACACACACACACACACACACACACACACACACACACACAGTTCCCGGAAAGGTTAGTAATACTGTCCAGTCCTACACCCTTCTCTCTTGGCTGTGGTAGTGCTGTCACTGGCTAGGACTAATCTAGCATATAGAAAATCATCAGTTTATTTACTTCTCTTAAAATCACCCAAATAGAATTTAAGAACTGATTGTAATGCATAGATGAGTAGTCTTTCTCTCTTTTAGATCTGGATGGCTCTGTTCTACACCAAATGAGAGAAGTATAATTCCAGCAATAAATAAATAGCAAGCCACAAACTTTTACAGTAAAATAAACAGAATTATTTACTAAAAGTAAAATTGCAAAGTGTAAGGATACAGACAAGTCACAATACTGCAGGCAGGGTTATAAAACAAAATGTTACAACGAATGAAAACTTTTCATAAAAATAATAGATCAATAGCAATATATTCTATAACTAAAATCTGACTAAAAGAATTATTAGTCCCTGTCTATTAGTGCCAAAAATACATAATACAATAAGTAAAAACGAAACTGAACAAACTCACTTTTTCAACAGAGCAAAAAAGTCAATGAAACTCATCCAAGGTACCACAAAGACTCTTCCAAAATAGCTTATATGAGCAAATTTTTCAAAGCAAGAGGTGGTTTTCACAGCAAAAGGGTCATGTCACTTGGCCTCTGAAGAAGTGTCAAGGACTGGTCAAGTCTGAAAACATATACAATCAGTAGAGTAAACTGACAAGCAGAATCGAAGAAGTGTCAAGGACTGCTCAAGTCAGAAAACATATACAGTCAGTAGAGTAAACTGCCAAGCAGAATCAAAGAAGTGTCAAGGACTGCTCAAGTCAGAAAAACGTATACAATCAGTAGAGTAAACTGCCAAGCAGAATCTCCCTTTATACAGTGTATAGAATTTCACTGGTTCTGTCACTCAGAGTTCAAACTGCACACAATGGGCTTTCTTAAAAAAATCCACAATACAATGTAGAAAGTAAGGTATGATATTAGTATAGCCCTACTAATTTGAGATTGTACGTATGTTTCACTACCATCCTCTATAGAGAAAGATTGAGTTTCACCTTTTAACTCCTCTTGCATTTTTATATCAAAACAATTTCATTTTTCCTTACAGTTTTGCATCTTCAGAGAAAATCAATCGTCACAGGTTTAATTATAATTGTTGTATATTTTCACATTTTGCAGCCCTGCTGCATCATTACTGAAACAAAGATAAACTGTATACCTTTTTGCATTCTTATTAAAGTTAATTTGCTTATTTACAGCACTAACAGTTACAATTGATGACAATTACAAATATATATTTAATTTCATATTGTAAGTTACAAGATAAACATTAGTAAGCAACTAGTGAGATCTTAACAAGTATAAAACAAATATCTGATGACTAAAGAGCCTTTGCTGAAATTACAAGCATGTAAGAAATATTTAAAAAAAAAATAATCTCTTGACGACTTACCCATATGAAAAATATACAAGTGCTTGAATGGAGGGCAGAACAGTGGCTGAGCAGATAAGTCTTTGTTTCACAATGCCAAGGTCTGGAATTCAATCCTTACTTCTAAGCACTGCCTTTGTGGAGTTTACAAACGTTCCTTGAGGATAATTGGTTTATTTTTTAGTACTCAAGTTTCCACTTAAAGGCATGTACAATTACTGTATACTCTGAACTCTACAAATATATTGCATTTACCCCACCCTTGAGACCAAAGAAAAAGTTTAGAGAGGGAGAGGCAGACCACTTCACTTATGTTGCTGAAAATTAATTAAAGATAATATACAGACAGGTATACATGAAGAAAGGAGGTAATATGAGGACATACAGTAAAAATAAGAGGTACTGGCAGCCACAGTAGAAAGTGATGCACTAGTATTTTAGTTTTCTCTCTGGTGTTTTATGACTAATCTATTTTCATATTTGTACCCAAAGGCTGTAAATGCTGTTACATGAATTATACTCCTAAAATGTTTTCTCATTTTACTGCCCATGCCTTAACTTGCATTTCCTGAGACTTTTGCCAGTAATGTGCATAGGTGCTATGTCTTTCTATCTGGTTGCCTAATGTTTAGCTCAGTGTGTCACTTTGCTTAGAACTTGTGCATGAATACAAGCAATTGTGGCTCTAAAATACCATCCAGTTAACAAAAAAGAAATAGGTGTTGTTCCATGTTATCACAAATTCATGGCAGCCTAGTTCAGTTATGTTAGGCGCAATTCCATAAAATGACATCAAACCAGTTGTCTATCAGGTGCTCGATGTGACCCCGTACCAAAACTGGTAACACTGACATAACAATATCATCTCTCGCAACACTGAAAACCAAAAGCAGTATAACACACTAAAATCACAAATGTCCATACTACTCTGGTCCCAGGATTAAGTGCAAACATGGGTCACAAAGGGGAGAATGTCCAGAAGTTTGAAATACTGTGTTTCTGGTGTTGTGAGTGCCAGTGTTTTTATCTTGACATTACCAGTTTCAGTATGGGTCACATGGAGTATCTGACAGACAACCTCCATGTAACTTAATGCTTGTCAATGTGTTTCACTATTGCAAATTACTTTACTAGAGGACACATGAAAACACAACTAGTTTTACTTGGGTATTCCTTACAAAGTTTAAAAAGGTATTTTATCACATCTGTATTAGATCATTATATCTATAATGCACCTGAGCCCATCAAAAGTTGTCAGCAAACTGCACAAGTATAAACATTTTTTGTGAAAATATTTAACCCACATTGAACCTGTCTAGATATGAATTATTATATGTAATGAACTTTCCACTGTTATGTTACTAGTTTGTATTTTCATAAAATGTAGCCCTTTATAATGAATCCAGAGAATTTTTTTCTGCAAATAGGGATTTCCTTCCTATTAATGGATTAACATGCACATATCTGTTAGACTAGGTACTGAAACAGTTTACTATAAAGCAAATTAACTGAAATATCTCTTTTTTCTACTCTGAAGCTTACATGAAACCTCCAATGTGGATTTAAATTACTTTCAAGTACATCTTGCCTTGAGGGAACAAGGTAAGGTTGCAGTGCTTCAAACAAGGCAGCCTATTCAGACAGTACCTGGGGCTTGTACATATTTGTTCTCGTAAGTAAATGACCTTTACAAATTACTTTTAATAAAGGGAGTCTTCTGGGACGAACATCAACCAGCCCTCTAATTTTATAAATTAAAGTGTCCTGCTTAAAATGAATGTTCACATTTTCCTCTTATATTAAAAAAATGGCCAAGGAACTACTGCCAGTCTTTTTCTGTTAAGTCTTTCTAACAGTGAAAGGAAAATAAAAAAAAGAATGGAGGAATGAAGGATGGTATAAAGTAGCAAAAGATAAAAGAAACAATAAAACTTAGCAATGTTTGGTAATTTAATTATAAGTAAATAATCCTTTTTGATGATCAGCTTTGCATGCTACATGTTGTTAGAGAGGCAATGCTAAGTTATTCATAGGTTCATAGGTGTTTACTAGACTAATGACCACAAGGGCCTTTTTAAGTCTAGCCATGCATCCCAAATCTCTGACAACTTCTGGTACCATTGATAACTGTAAACAGGGGCCTGGGAGATGAAATAGTTACAAGCAGGGGCCTTGGGCTGAATCATTTACAGGTTGCCTGTGTCCATTAGAGACATAGGTACCAAGCCAGGGGTGAATTTCCTGTTCTCCATCCAATTCCCCAAGTTAAATTTGAATTGGGTTAGGAAGGAACTCTGCTTCACATGGATGTTGAACCTGTTCCAGAGACAAGGTAGTCTCCGAAATACATAACTGTCTCTCCAACAGGTCCTATTTATATCACAGGCAAGGTTTAAGTCCTTAGAATGGGTAATTCTGGTACTGTTTGTTTTGTGGATATGCAGGAGTTCTATCAGAGTGGGGCCTGCCAATGCCCCATCTGCCAGGCATAGATCTCCCCTCAACAGCCTGTATGAGACAGAATACAGGGACAGAGCCTTGAGGTGGTCTGCACAGGACATTTACTTAAGTCCTGTATTCTTTTAGTGAGGAGCTTCTGTGGACATTCCAATTCAGTGATTGGTCTGATGAATGCCAAATACAGTGGAACAATGACTTCCTTGGACCTAGATGCCATATCTTTGTTTATAAATTGTGCAGTATATAGAATGATTTCCTCACTACTGTAGACATGTGATGGTCAAAGGCTAGATTACTGTCTATGTGTGTCCATACGTCCCTGACTACTGGGTCAGCTCTAAGGGGTGTGTTGTCAATATGATAGTTACCAGGGGTGGATGTAGGGTTACCAGCGTTTCATGTCAAGAATTCTGGACATGTACGTGACAGCAAAATGAATGCAGAATAGAAGTGTGCATTTAACCTCCCCTCAACTGGATTTTCATACAATATTACTGTGCACAATCAAACATATTCTTGTGTTCTTCAAAGTCAGTGAGAGTGTCCCTTAATTCTGGACTGTCGAGAAATACTCTGGACAGTTGGCAACTCTAGGTGGATGACTTCCCAAAGGATACTATTATGCATTCCTTGCCATTTAGTGTTAGTCCATGACTCTGACATCATTTGTTTGTCTGTGTCATCCCTTCCTGGAGAACATTTGTGTCAGTGTGAGATTCAGTGACAGTTCCTAATTTGCAATCATCTGCAAACTTAGTCAGTCAGAGACCATTGACATTAGCCATGACTTCTGAGATGTAAATGCCAAAAAGGAGCAGTCCAAGGACTGATCCCTGAGGGACTCCACTTGTGACTGGCTTCTTTGTAGAGGTGGACTACTCACTTCTAACTTCCTGGGTCCTGTCTGTGAGCCAGCTGGTTATCCAGTGGGTGACTTACAGGTTTGTATGTTACCTTTTGAGTTTGTCAAAAATGCATGAGTGAGGTATTGTGTCAAATGCCTTGGCCAAGTCAAGTAGGCAATTTGAATCATTTTGCCCTTATCCATTGCTTTGGTGACCTTCTTAAAGACGTCCACCAGGTTGAGTAGGCATGACCTGCCTTTGATGAAACCAAACTGGGTCGGGTCCAGTGTCTGGAGGTTTATTATATCATTATTAATCATACACTCCGGTGGTGGTGCTGCAGTAGCATTGTCCTCACAGTAAGACGTTGTCCTGTTCAATTCTCAGCTAAAGCGTCTTCTGTGTGGAGACATGAGTTAATGGGCGTACCTTTGTTGAAGGTTGTGCATCAGGCCTGGCAAGTTGGTATGTAAAAATCTACTGCCAATCATTAGCAGACCAGAGTTCCACTGTGGCGACCCCTATCCGGGAAAAGACGAAAGATACAACAAGATACAACAATCGTACCCATGATAATTTTTTCCATGACTTTGTATATAAGACTAATGAGACTTTTGGGTCTGCAGTTTCCAGGGTCTGTAGATAGCCCACCTTTGTGCAGAGGGATGACTGTTGCTGTTCGCCATGAGGCATAAAGTCTGTTTGGAAGCTGCAGTTAAATAGCAGTTCCAGAGGGCCTGATAGGTATTGTTTCATGCTATTTAGAAGACATCCTGGGGTACTGTCTGGGCCCAGTGATGCAGTGTTCTTGGCCTTAGAGAGAGCATTAAGGACCTGTTCCCTAGTGATAGCAGGGGGAGTTAAAGTTTATGGCATTTCCTGAGGGAAGACTGATGGGAGAGAGGGGTAGAGTTGGAGCTGAATTTGTCAGCCAGTAGGTTTGCGATATCTTCTGGCTCAGTATAGGTGGCTCCATTTACAATGAGCTCTGCACACAATTGTGTATTGCCTTTAAGGTTGCGGACATAGCTAAAGAATGCATTGTTGCTGTCTTTGGCCTGGAAGACTAAATTTACCTCAAACTTGGCTTTGGTAGACTTTATTTGTTTAGCTTGATGAGAGTGATTTTATCCTGTTGGGTGCTACACCCCCTAATTTTTGTCATGATTTTCTTTTTTATACAGCCTATTGATTTTGTGATTCCACCAGGGTAGCTTGTTTTTTGAATTAGTTCTGTACTTCTTCCTGGTGGGGACAGCTGCCTCTATGCAGCTATTAACATGCTTGTATAGGGTTTCTATGAACAGTTTTGCATAGGCAGCAATGTTCTCAGGGTTATGGGTTCTTGAAATTTTCCCAGGTTATCACATAATAGTAGGAAGTTAGCATTAGAGTAGTTACTGAGTATTCCAGGGTTAGCTGGGGTTCCAAGGTTTTATTTTTACTTCAAAGGAGACTATTTTGTGGTCTGACCTTACCAGGAAAGATACTACACTAGTGCAACACTCTCCCATTGTAGTGAGGAGCAGATCCGGTATGGTTGAACCCCTGGTTAGTGTATTGAAAATCTGGTCCAGGAAGTTTGTATTTACAAAATCCAGGAATCTCTGTGACTGTACACTTGGTGTCATATAGGATTCTCAGTTAAAACAGGAGTAATTAAAGTCACCCATGAATATGGTACTGGGTTGGATAGTGAGTGTTTTCAATAAGTTTAAATAAATGGTATGAGTTTCCTTGGTCATAAAGGAGGTCCTATAGTTTGCAAGAAAGTGATATTGGATTTTTTTTATGGTGATTTGAATGTGTAGTAGCTCAAGTGCATTGTCCTGTTTGACTAGCCTTGATGTATATTTATTTTTGATATACATGTCTCCACCTTTAGTCCCTGTCTGTGTAATAGCTGGTCTAAATGTGTGGAAGGCATTATAACTTTGCACTGTCAGTGTGCTCCCTGTGGCTTTAAACCATGTCTCAATAGCCACACAGACGTCAGCATTCTCTAGGGAGCAGAGTTTATTGTTTAGACTCCTAGCATTGAGCAGTAATACCTTTAGATTTTTTTGGTTTTGATTTGCTATGTCGGAAGTACTTCCAGTTTGTCATTGCTAGAAAAAAGGCACTTTGGGGGAAGGCAATGTTTTAGCTAATATTCTAAAGCCTAGAGGGGAGAGGTGCAGACCATCCCTGGCAAAGGAGCATAATCTGTTGACAATCTCCTTCCATGCTAACAAATATTGCAGTCCCATTGAATGACACCAGAAACTAAGCCAATTATTAAATTCAGTCATCTTTTGTTCGTATTGTGGCATCATCCTTGGAGAAGATAAAATGCTGTTCAGTGCTACTCTCATACCAGCCTGGGACACATATTCTGAGAGCTCCATGATGTCTCTCCTCATATAGTCTAGGGAGGTATACCTCAGGTCATTTACACACGTATGGACTATGACTGAGTCGTACTGGTACAATGACCTAAGTGCATGGGTAGTGTGGTGGATCCTAGCCCCTGATAAGCAAATGACCGTGACTTTCTCCTTACTCAGCCTGGTGAGAGGGACACCAGTTTGTCTCACAATGGAGTCTACAATGACCAGAATGTTTGATTGCATGGTGGCTTGCCTTATGGGCTTTCAAATAGATGCTCCGTGAGATGTGGCTATATCTGTTGATGTAGGTATTGTTTTGAAAGAGTGCATTGGGGATGCTGAGGGTATTTGTTAAATGTACTTCATCTAGTAGGTCTTTGGGGTTAGAAAGATTACATTTAAGTGCCTCAGCATATGTGGGTCTATATGCCTGCTTTTTGTGGGTGATGGGTGCAGTGTGTGTACTACTGACAAAGCGCATTGATTCCTGACTGTTTCTGGTTAGGTAGTGAGTGTCTGTGCTTGATGTTCCTGATTGGTCTGGTTGCTATTCAAGGCATCTACCAGGAAAATGCTACAACAAGCCTACATACCCTTGCATCATCTGGGGCAAGACTGTGGATCACCAAACATACTGTGACCTGCTTCACATTAGGAGTACTTTCATGTGAGAGCTTTGCTTCCAGTGACATTGTATAAATACATCTCTCACATACCATACCAGTTTGTTTGTGAACTAGCTGGTTGTAAGTAAACAACAGGCAATTTCTGCATTGTCTCAGGATGCCCATATCCACCAAGCTGGTAACATAGATAGTGGGAAAGTTCATATCCATGGCAACAGACCCTTTTTATTGATTAGACAGTTGGAGTGAGAATATAAAGCAATGTCAGGAGTATCCGGTTTGCAACTCTGGAGACAGTACGTGTCACTGCAAATTAGTTGTCCTGTGTGCAACTATTTATTGGTGAAATTTCAGTTGTATTTTTACAGGAAAAATGTCACTCAAGGTGTCTGAGTCTGTACAGAGCACTGCCTAACACCTGAGGGGAACTAATAAGTAGACCCTGAAAATGTAAGGATGATGTATTTAGGCAGATATCCTGATGTTAGAAGCAAATCAAGCAGCACTTACTGAAAACAAAGAATTAGCTTGTCAAGAATGTTGAAAAGAGGGGAGTCATGTGAATGGCTACTGCCAGGCAACTACTAGTGCTGCTCTTATCACAGCTTCACTCTGCTGGGATACAATGCTGCTTTGCTTCTTCCTTCACCAGAAGCAAAATGTTAGCACCAATCCCAAGCTGAGAAGCAGGTCACAGTATGTTTGGTGATCCACAGTCTTGCCCCAGATGATGCAAGGGTATGTAGGCTTGTTGTAGCATTTTCCTGGTAGATGCCTTGAATAGCAACCAGACCAATCAGGAACATCAAGCACAGACACTCACTACCTAACCAGAAACAGTCAGGAATCAATGCGCTTTGCTCTTTCTGTCTTCTTTTCCCAGTTAGGGGTCGCCACAGCGGAACTCCGGTCTGCTAATGATTGGCAGCTGATTTTTACGTGCCAAGTTGCCAGCCCTGACGCATAACCTTCAACGAAGGTATGCCCATTTACGCATATCTCCATGCAGAAGACGCTCTACCTGAGAATTGAACCAGACAGCATCATACTGTGAGGCGACAACGCTACCTCAGCACCAATTCCGCAATACTCTGCTCTTTCTGTCACCAGTCAGCAGTCATCTTGGAATTAGTGCTTTTGTTTTGCCCCTAGTGAGAGAAGGAGCACATGGACATTATGTTATGGAAACTGTTGATCACCAGAAAGCCTAATAACTGCTTCAAAGCTGTCAGCTTGGAATTTGTGCTTGTATTTTGATCCTGGTGACTATGCTCTTTCTGTCACCAGGATCAAAATACAAGCACAAATTCCAAGCTGCCAGCTTTGAAGCAGTTATTAGGCTTTCTGGTGATCAACAGTTTCCATAACATAATGTCCATGTGCTCTTTCTCTCACTAGGGGCAAAACAAAAGCACTAATTCCAAGATGACTACTGAGAGGTAGAGTGTGGGCTCTCAAATAACTGGTGGCCTTGCAATAGATGTTTAAAGTCAAGATGAAAAAAATGGGTTAATATCCAAAGCACTGCAGTGCACACTAAGCAATTATGTATGAAATAGGGGGTAACTTAAGCTTTAGCTAAGTGGAGAGTCACTAATTTTAAAAGAACAAGATAGATTTAAAGGAGTGGGTACTTTGTATTCTGATTTCATGGAATACAGTGCAATGGCCAATAATTTTAAATAGTTGAAGGGGAGTGATTTCACAAAATGATAATTTTGTGCTTACTCACAACAGCCAATGAAAGGGGAGAGGGAAGGAGATATGTGGTCAAGTTAACATATGGGGCAGGCAAGTAGAAAGACAGTTTAGTTTAAGAATACAACAACACCAGGGTGGGAAAATATTTATTTGTGACTCACAAGAGATACAGATGTGGTGTCTTTCATAGTTTTAATATGCAATTAAAAGCAGAATACAAGTAAAACATAGTAAAAGAAACAAATCACAATATACAGAATAGAAGGAAGCAATAAAGTAATATGAAATACAAGAAAGCAAAAGCAAACTAACCTTTCCCCTCATAGCAAGTTGTGGCAGAGTCTGAGTGAGCTTTTCTAGCAAAGCTTTGAAATGTTTTATTTTACCCATTAAATAGAAGGTTTAATTCCTAGCTCCACCCTCAGTTCAAAGATAATTAATTTTAGTTGACTCATTCTAACTTCTGTGTGATTCCTTAATTGACCTGTTCTAATTTCTGTGTGACTCACAAGATACATAGCTGTGGTCTCTTTCCTAGTTTTAATACGCAATTAAAAGCAGAATACGAGTAAAACACAGTTGTATAGTAACTATAAGCAATGCAGAAGAAAATGTTTCAACTCGGGTACATGCCACCTCATCCTTAACCAGCCTTCTACTTTTTATTCACCCCCTCCTATATTATGAAAGTTAAAAGATGACTGCTTAATTTATTTCAACAAAATGTATGTGTCTTCAGTTCCTTCATACTTTTTTTATTTATTTTACCTTTTGCTAATCAGGTTAGTTGAACTAGCCTATTTGCTGCTTTTCAGTGGAGACCTGAGGTGGTATTTATGATAATAGGGGAAATATGGCGAGGGAATTGGGGATTTCCCCTACTCTTTGGAACTACTAGATGGCATCTGCAGCAGCAAGGAAGAGGCCTATGGAAATCAGCAGAATGAAGGAAGAGAGAAATGCTATGGAAAGTTTGGAGGTGGAAAATGAAAATTTGTAGAAAACAATGTATTCATTGTGGAGTTTCATAATGTAAACAAAGATTCCTGTGTGGCAGATGTTACAAATGAGCAGTGTTAAGCTGTTTCTGTTGCAGAAGAAATACTTGAGTCTGTTGAAGTGATGCAGATAACAGAACTAGCATCAGGGGTCTTGCAGATAATGTTTTGTTAAGAATCGAGCTGGATGATCTGGGTGATACTTCTGCTGTTTCATAGTGTGAGAGAACAGGCAATTTTTTCAGAAGTGTTGAGAATGGTAATGTGGACAACAAACGAACTGATGCTGCAGCGGAGAATGCAGCAGTTAAAACTTATGCCTCAGTGACAGAAAGTAAGAGGAAAGCAGCAACAAACTAAGAAGGTGTCTCATTTTATAGCAGCAGATAATGCAGTAACTAAAACATATCTAGTGGTAACAGCAGGCAAACAATAAGAGCAGCAACATACTGTATATAAAACTGTTTTTAAAAAGAAGTGAAGAGAAGACGAACTGTGAAAATAAGGACAAAAATGATGCTGTAATAGAAAAATATTATGTATGCACAATGTGGTAACTGTTCAGCGTTTTAAAAATCAAGAAATATGGACTTTTATACATATTAGGAAAGAGATGTTTTGTGGCTTAACATTTGAAACTAATGGACTAATTATGAAATTTCTGCAACACTGTAACAAAAAGAACATATATCCATGGAACAATTATTTGTTTTCCTGTACTAACTTAAATGTAAAAAAATGTTACTTAGCAGTTTAGAACTGATAAACTGGAAGAAGACAATGTTAAAAATGCATGTATGATCTGTGTAAAACTGCTGATAATACTGTGAAAGTTAGACATGAGAGAAACTTATGGAATGGAGGATGGAGGTTGGAGGCTGCTTTAAAAAGTGAAAATACACGATGAAACACTTGCCATGTGTCATTTTGTGACTTATCATAGAGGGACATTAAGACATTCTGGCCAGCATAAATCATGTTTTTTTGTGTGTACTTTTCTTATTTAGTTAATGATTGTGACAGCGTACGATATAATGAATGTAGGGAGAAAGGACATGCAACAAAAAGGTGTGTGCCTAAATATGGGTTGTACTAAAAGGGGGACATTTGTGGATTGATTGCCAAGACCAAACACTAAATAATGAAAAATGAGGAAAGTGAAGAAAACATACACGAGGAAGAATAGTAAGTAGAGGCTGGGAAGACGGTGAACTAGGTGAAGAAGAAACTGTAGAAGAAGAAAAAATATGGAGAGTAAAAATGAGGAGAGAGAAAGAGAGTACATGCAGGAAGAGATGTCAGGAAAAGGGATTGATATTAACATTTTTTGTAGTTCTAGCTAGTGATAAACCCAAGTCTGAGGATCAAGGGTTATTTCTACATAAACCCAGACAAATATTTACTTGGGAAAAGAATACAAATAAAAAAATGAAAATATTTTCCTTGCACTTAAAAAGCAGGAAAAGCATTCGTTTGAGTGATTTCAGTAAATGTGAACATCATTATTAACATTCTAAAAAGGGAAGGGATACTGGAATGGTGTGCTAAATCTGATGTGGATGTTACTATGCTAGAGGATGTAAGACTCTTGACAAGTAAAGACTGACTGCAAACATAACAATTGTGGTGTAGAAATATAATATAATATGGAACATAGGAAGAGAACATTGTCCTGGAGTGGCTGTGTTGTGTAAAAACAGTGGAAATACTAGCTGTAATATTGGTAAGGATGGGAAAGTTTTAACTGTTGAGGATTTCAGGTGGAGAGAACATGTTTATAGAATGAAAGCATTATATCTAGATATAACCAGCAAGGAGAGAGAGAGAGAGAGAGAGAGAGAGAATCTGTTTAATCAAATATTACACTATGTGGTGGTCAACTTGAAAATTATAGTTGCAGGGGACTTTAAGTGTGATTTAAGGGGAAAATGTAAAAAAGAAATGGAAGGATGTAAAAATACAGGAAGTGAAAAAATGTGATTAATTACTGTAGCTGTGTAGATCAAAAGTCAGTGGACTTATGGAGGGGGCACATGGCGGAGGGGGGCACATGGAACTGAAACTGATTATTTTGTATATTTGGTAGGCTGGGAGTAACAGATGGTGATACAGTTATGATGTTTCTTCAGAACATTTAACAAGTTGTATGTAGGTGATGGAAGAAAGAGAGCACATTAAACAGGAAAGGGAATAAAAAGAATGCATGATAAATTATGGGATAAAACTGGAGAGTATGAAATATTGAAGTTATGGGGACTAATATGTACACACACACACACACACACACACACACACACACACACACACACACACACACACACACACACACTGTAACACCAGTACTATACAAAGGATAACACAACTCTACTCACACTCTGTCTGTAGTTCAGGAAACACCTAAAATATGTAGCTGACCTGAGTATGCTGGTTCTCCTGTAAGAAATATTGCCACCTGCCATATGTAACACTAATGCACACACACAGGAGGATGCCCATCATACAGGAAAGGTAAAGGGACCATGCCCACATGATGTAGGGATATATAGTAGCTGGTTGCCATGACAATGGTAATTGGAAGTACTACACAGCAAGCTGCATGCAGTTAGCAAGTGGAGGACACTGATTGGTGCAGAGGCCATCACCTAATCATGTTCATCTCCTACTAAAGCCAGGATGCAATCTATGCAAAGCAGCTCAATCCTTTTATTGGAGAGAGAAGGAGAGAGACAGAGAGTACCAGTACCAGAACCAGTACAAGAACCAGAACCAACAAAAAAAATCTGCAAGCTACAAGCGTAAGTCACAGCCAGTTAGCCAGATGCTATTCAACTAGACATCTGTTCAACAAGAGGTATGTGAAGTACATATATATGTAATATAATGTAGTACCTGGTCCATCATAATGGGATAGATAAGTGTGAAATAGCTATATGTGCCATCATGTGTTGTTGTAATGATGGACAATAGTTTCTGTCCCTGTGGGTAGTGGGCCATAGCCCTTAACTGCGCAGGTCAGCACTAACAGATAGGATGTAAGCCATCATAGTGTGTGTTGTATAATTGGAAGTATGTATATTACATGGTCAATAGCTAGTGGTAGATGTAATGCCATTATAGGTGCATATATTAGGAGTTAGGTACTAGGCTATTGGCCCTGGGGCCTGTAGAAGCCTAGCCAATAGTTACCCTGGCTTTTGCCACCCAAGAACCTTAATCTCCTATGCCACTGTTGAGCAGAGCCACAGAAGTGATCCCGGGTGTGAAATCCCTATCTCCCTGCCAATCATCCAGATTTGACTGGAAGAGTGCTACTGAGGAGCATTGTTTGATATAGATAGGTAGTTAGTTCCACGGTATGGGAAGTATCTGGGACCGGAATGTATCCCTCCAACATGTGTTGATTATTGTGGTGACAAGGTGTAGGTCTTTACAGCATGCAGCTCAGAGGGATTGGGATACGTATATGTGGAGCATGTCCTAAAGCACT
This sequence comes from Protopterus annectens, assembly GCF_019279795.1. NCBI lineage: Eukaryota > Metazoa > Chordata > Ceratodontiformes > Protopteridae > Protopterus > Protopterus annectens. Next base: position 1,914,102,001 of record NC_056739.1, read on the forward strand.
GGGTGTGACATAGCTGTATATGTTAGGCAACAATCTCCTCTGAGTAGGCGATATGTGACAGAGTAAATCTGCAGTTTAATGACATGGTGTGTGTAGGGCATCAGTTTGAGCTTGGTAATCCTCTATGTGAGGTGGTTGTGTGGCCATTCCAGCTGTTGTACATGTCTTGTGAGGTGCATACCAATAGGGGCATTGTACCCTATAATGGGTCCAATTAGTGACGACTAGAGTGGAACAATGGCCTATTTTCCCTGGATGAGAAACCCTTTGTGATGAGGTGTGCCACAAAGAAGGATTCCCTGACTACTCTGGCAATGTCATTATCAAAGGAGAGACTACGGTCCACCTGTGTCCAAAGGTCTCTTATCACTCGTTTAGTGTTAGGTTGATTACTGCCTATGTGTTAGTTCATGGGTACAGAGTTCTCACCAAAAGAGATGACAATGCACTTGCTGGCCCTCAGCTTCAGCCCATGGCTTTGACACCAGTCATCTGTCCCAGCGTGGCCCTTTTGTAGGATGTCCACATTGTCTGGAGTGTCAAGTATGGCTCCTAGTTTGCAGTCATCTGCAAACTTCATTAGCCAAAGACCTTCTGTGTTAGGATGTACGTCAGAGAAGTAGATACCAAACAGGAGAGGATCCAACACTGAACCCTGTGGTACTCCACTTGTTACTGGTCTGATGTTGGGATTGGAGTCTGCTACCTTCACAGTGTGGTGTCTGTCAGTGAGCCAGATGGCAACCCATCTTGTCACATATGGATGTATACCTAGTTTAGTGGGTTTCCATAAAATCCCAGAGTGGAGGATCTTGTCAAATGGCATGGCGAGATCGAGATAGGCTGTGTGAACCACCTTACCCTCATCTACAGCTGTGTTGACCACTTCCAAGAAGCCTATCAGATGTAGGAGACATGCTCTGCTTTTTACCAACCCAAACTGGGTGAGGTCCAGAGTTTGGAGATTACCAATGTCATTGTGTATAGGTTCCATGATGATACATTCCAGAGCCTTGCAGACCATGCTCGTCAGGCTAATGAGGTGGTAGGTCCTCTGGTCTGTGGTGGCTCCCCCTTTGTGGAGTGGGATAACCATTGCTCTGTGCCATTCAGTGGGAAGATAGCCTGAGATAAGCCTATGATTGACCATGGTACTTAGGTGGTGTGCTAGTTCGTTTTGTAGTTCAAGTAGAATGCAGCCTGGGATTTTGTCAGGTGCCATGGATGTTGTGTTCTTGCCTTTGGAGAGTGTCCTTCCCTGTGCAGCAGTGAGTACAGAAACCTTGCATTCTTCTGGTATAGAGATGGGCCCCCAGGGTATGACAGGGGGGTAAAGGCAGCACTGAACCTATCTGCCAGGATGTTAGCAATATCAGTGGGTTCTGTATATTTAGTGCAAGTGTGTTATAAGACAGAGCAGATGTGAGTGTTGATGTTGAGAGTCTTGACATAGCTATAAAATGCTTTGTGGTTGTCCTCAGAATCAGTGGCGATTTTGTTTATGTAGCTAGCTTTGGAGGACCCTATGAGGGATCCAAGCGCTTCTTACTGAGGCTGACCTGGGGCTTCCTCCAATCATGGGGTTTTACTCTGTTTTGCAACAGTGTATTTCTTCTGTTGTAGAGTTTGTTTATGGCAGGGGACCACCAGATTGGCTTCCATTTCATTGGAGGATAGCATCTTTGATCTGTTAAGGATTGCATGATACATGCACTTGTGTAAGTGCTTATAAAGTACATTTGTGTAGGATTCAGCAGTCATACCTCTATTGTCTGTCAGCATGGGTGTCGTGCAGTTTCCCACATTTTTCTTATGAAGTGTGAAGTTGGCTTTGGAGACAGTATTAACGGTGGATTCCCTAATGGGGGTTGGGGGCTTGTGTTCAGATCCGACCTATGAGGAATTGACCTGTGGTGTAGAGCACTGGTTTAGCATGTTAGTAAGGATGAGGTCTAGGATATAGCTGCCCCAGGTGTAGGTGTGGCTAAGTTGATCCAAGGCATTGGAATTGATGAATTCCAGAAAACGTTGAGCACAAGGTTTGGTACATGACAACTTTCCACAGTTAATGGTGGGGTACGTGGAATCGCCCATTATGAGGGTGTTAGGTTGTACCCTAATATTTTCCAAGGTATCAAGAAATGAGGAGTGGAAATCCTGGGGCGTGGCAGGTGATCTGTAGCAAGCTACAATTTGGATTGGGGCCTTGCCCAGAGATAGTTGCACTTGGATAATTTCAGAAGTATTATGCTGAGCAACTAGCCTGGAGGTGTGGATATCCTCAATGAATATGGACACACCTCCGCCTTAAGTGTTATGGTCCAGGTTAGGTGGCCAAAAGGTGTGGTATGAATTAGAGCCTGGTAATACAGGGGTACTCTCTGGATCCTTGAACCAGGTCTCTGTTACTGCAAGGATGTCAATGTTCTCCATTCTAAGGAGTGCCTCGAGTGAGTCCATTTTGAGGTGTAGACTACTAGCACTGAGTAGCAATACCCTCGGATTTTGTTTGCTTGTACCTGTTACGGTGGTGAAATTGTCATTTGAACCCTGCCTAAGAAAGGCACTATAGAGGTGTCGACAGCCATAGCCAGTACCAGGAATCCCAGGGGCAACAGGTGCAGGTCATCTCTGGCAAAGCATTGTGATTTGTCCATCATGATATTCCAGGAAGACAGATACTGGATCCCCTTAGAATAACACAAGAAGCTTAGCCAATTGTTGACTTTAATCATTTTGTCATTGTACCGTTGGTATCATTCTGGGTGATGGCAAGATGCTACACTGGACTAGTATCATACCTGTGTGAGCTACAAGATTGGACAGCTCCTCCATGTCCCTTATCATGTAGTCCAGGGAGGTATGGTCCAGGTCATTCAGACACACATGGGGAATGATAGAGTCATAGTTGTACTTGTTTTGGAGTGACCTGAGTGCATGAGTTATGTGTTGGTCCCGGCACCATACAATCAGCTGACAGTAACTTTCTCTTTGTGTAGCCTGGTGAGTGGAATATCAGTGTGCCTGACTATAGAGTCAGCTATGACTACAGTGTTGGGTTTGTTGTTATGCCTTATGTGCTGTGGTTGAGTGGCACACTGGCTTCATGGGCTATGTGTCATTCAGGTTGTGTTGGGGGTGGAGGTTGCTTGCGTTTCTATTTAGGAGGTCCATGTTGCTTGGGCAGGTGGTTACTGAGAGCCTACCTGAATGTAGGTGTGTGTTTGTGTTTCTATGTGTGTGTTTTGGTGGTGTAGGTTTTCAGGGACTATGTGTTGAGTGTGGTGTGGCGCAAGTTTTCACCTACTCCTCTTGACTGTCTAGTCCAGTCTTGGGTGAAGACAGCTGTGATTCCAGTTTGGCTATATAACTGCATCTCTCACACGTTGTATTGTTGGGTGGTAGGAGGAGAGGGTTGTCTGTGTACATGAGCCCCAAAATGGACAGATGCAGCAGTTAGATAGAAGAAAACATTGGAACTTGACCCTTACATATGCCTGGATATGTGCCTATTTATTAAGTACTAAAAACTGTGTCCATCAAGACAAGTGAGGAAAGTTGAGTGCTGTAGTAATTGGTAGCTTAATTAGCACTTAAATTGAGTCATGAACAACTGCTGAACTCAAGGAAACAGACTTCAGTGTTGCAACTAAAACACTGGCTAGTTCTATGAAACAAATGTAAGCTAGAGGGCGTCCATCCAACACAGAGAGGTTTGGTTTCTCAGAAGCTTACAAACAGTCATATTATGATGGCCATGTGGCAGACACAGGCCATCAGTTGCATGATACTCAGGTGAATTATTTTAGCATGCCAGGGTGCCATAGGTGTATAACATGCTTACCTGCAATAGGCGTCTACATATACCCCACTAATGTCAGGCCAGTTGCATATGTGGCACTTGTCTGTGTTTGAGCAAGACAGAACACTGCAGCAGTGCAGGAAGGTGTGGTGAGATTGTGGAGCTGATGTCTGAATGTACCCCACATAAAGGTATGCATATGTGTACATATGTCACATATGTAATATATGAAGATATATATTTATATCAGCATGTATGTCCAGAAATATATATATATATATATATATATATATATATATATATATATATATATATATATATATATATATATATATATATATATATATATATATATATATAGATATATCTATATATATATATACCCATGTGTATACATATATATGTGCACATATATACATCACACATATCTACACATATATAGATATCTACCTATATGCACATGTCTACATAAATACAAACACACACACACACATATATATGTCTGTACAGACATGTCCGCTATATCACTACCACAGTGATGCATGCTATGTGCGAGGCAGCAGTACACATAGCAATACACACAGATATCTACAGCTGGCAGTGTGTGTACCATGTAGGGTATGTCATATGCTATTCCCTTGTTGGCACCACATAGCCCCAATCTGTGAAGTATGCAATGGGAATATGGGGAAGTATGACAGCTACACATGTGGAGATGGTCAGGTGTGGTAAATATAGAGGACAGTCTACAGGGGTGGCATGTGACACATGGTGGCTAAACACCGTGGATGGTGTGTGTGTGTTCTGTGATGTGAACGCCCCATGGGCCCCAAAATAGCCACAATGGGAACAAGCCTTCCACCCAATGCTACATACAACAGCAGTCCACGTCCTTAAGGTGCCTGGTCTGGAGACTGAGCAGGACGAGCATGTTAGCCCTGTGAATGTGTACTATGTCCTTCAGACTGATGTAGTACATTGCTCATGTGTCTATGGAGGCCAGTATGGCACAGACCCTAGACCTGAGCCCAGGGGATGGGAACATGTCTGTGTGGCCTGAGGGGGGGTAACATGCCTTGGGGGTTTCTATTTGCTGGTATTGCTGTAACAGTACATGAGGAGGCCCCATGTTGGGACACATATGTAATGTGGCCAGGTATTATGGACAGATGGTTGTGGAGAGATGGATCTACTGGCCAGTAGAACATATACATGTTATTGTGTCACTGTTATAGAACATATGGTGGTAGTAATAGTCTACACAACCCTGATACATCTCAAACACCATGCACAGATATCCCCAATAACACAGACTGACAGATGTGCAGCACTCACAGATCAGCCATACCACTGGCATACATGTAACCATTGTAGCCCTAACAATGGCAAGCAGATGAATAGTGTGTAACAGGCCAGCAATGATAGTGTCCACACAGGAGATATGGCTACAATCACATAGCAGAAGGTGTGGTACAATGCAATATCTGCCCAACTGCTAGTTAAGCCATAGCCATAACTAATGAGTTGTGTGTACAGTCAGTTGAAGCTGATATGGTGGGAGGTTGACAGAGATGTATATTAAGAACTGTGGTAACCTTGCTGTATGAGTTGCTCAGACCTTTGTACATTTTTATGTCTTACAGACCCTATGGCACATGTATGTTTACCCACATTCTCAAATGAAGAAAATGAGATATTGGTCGCATACATGATCCAGCACTATGCTGTGCTGTTTGGCAGGCATGCACATGAGCTGCAAGAGCGGTCTGTCCTGTGGAATGACATAGTCCACAGGATCAATGATGTCAGACATCACAATTGCACATATGAGCAGGTCCGGCATCATTGCAGTGACATGCTTCACCATGTCTGGCACGGTACTGCTCAAGTCCTGGGGAACACCTTGCCACAGGGGGGGGCCATGCCATCCATCCCCCCCTGACAAGTGTGAAGGAGCGTCTGGCCAGCCTTGTGACACCTGCCCATCCCAACAGTCTACAACAACTGCCGTACATCGTGGAGGTGGTGTCACCCACACAACGGCCGAGGAGCATGCAGGTAAGCACTCAAAGCACATCAGTAGACCACTGTTGTGTAAACATCCCCATTGGTACAGATTGAACATGCATATCTGACATGTCATAGATATATTGTGTTGCTGCAGTGTAGTGAAAAGCAGATGTCCAGATCTGGTAGTATTGTGGGAATGTACCATTGATGTATGGTAATACTGCACCCAGCCTGTAGCACTGCCACAGGTGTGGCCACTTACCTTTCTTCTCTCATCCTCTTATGTAGGTCCCTCCAGGATAACAACAAGGCAGCAGCCTGTAGCTGGTGAGTATGTTTTATGTAGATGCTTGCCAACACAAGTATGTAATGGTGATAGTATATGCCATGCACACATCTAACACACCTGCCCGGAATGCATGCTGTACATGTGCATGTATTGTTGCTGTGAAATGCATGGCCTCACAGGGGAGACCATGACGGGGGTATTGGAAGTTTTTGTCCGACAGTGCATGCTAACATCCTGTCATTGCGGAATGTGTACACAGGGAGAAACGTACTGGTGGTAGACATTGCTTACTGTACTGACATGTTCTGAACAACACCTATATACAGTGCAACAGCAGTGTATATACCTGTAGGAAAATGGCAACTGCTGCAGGGTTGCACTATGGCATAAGGCATTACAGTACTCCACATTATCATTTGGGTCTAGGCAGCAACATGTGGTGTTCAGTGTATGGGACACTGCAAAGTAACACACATTTGTAGGGCTTACTTGTCATGCATCTGCATAAGAGCAGCAGGAGGGGGGTTCACAGCATGTCACACCAGTGCACCTCAGCTTGGAAACTAAGGATGGTAGGAATGACTCTCTCTGTACATAGTCAGGGTTAGGACCTGTGGCAGCCTTAACCCTACACACACAGCAATAGTGATGGCAGTGTGTGAACACCATGGGATGTGCACATGAATAGACCTTGCAATCATACAGAATAGGGGGACATGTGTAGGGCAGACTGAACATGCACAGGCAAATGCACATGGCCCACACTGGTATACCCCTGTCAGGAACAATGACTGCTGCAGTACACACAACAAGAGGTGTGATAAACTGTCATGATTGAGGTGTGCACACATCTGCCCACATGATGTGTGTGCATTGTGGTCAGCAGCTGCACACCTAACACCATCTGTAGACACTGTATGTGAAAGTACAGGACATATGTGACATACCAGGCCCGTGTACTGCTAAGCTATGCAGTGATGTGGTCCCATGGCAGATCATGGTTGTGTGTGTGAAATACATAAAGGTGTGTACACCTCCCATAGCCACAGTATGCACTGATGGTTCTCAGTGTAAGACTATTGCAGTGGTCATACATGGTTTGTTTATGTTGACAGCTGTATATCAGGCATCAGGCATTCACCATTGACAACTGTCCACATATCATCCCAGGTATGTGTTGCTGAAAAACATAGGGGCTGTGAGAAATAAAGCTGACACAACTGACACAGTATTACACATTCCACAATGGGTTGTACACCTGTGAGTTGTGGCAAACAGTACATGGCAAGGTGCAGAACAGGTGCACAGCAATACTGTGTACATGGGTGCAGTGGTATCCAGGAGAAGGGACATCACCTAGTGACACAGCACAAGCATCACACACATGTATACTGTTGCTAAAATGGATTGCCTATAGCTGAACTGCATGCTGTTTTGTACCATATGTTCTGCATGTTGGCAGATGGGTAATAGGGTGTCCATGTGTACGATCAATGTGCAACCTCACCTGTATGTGTGTACATTCCTCTTGGTGGTTATTTAGGTTGCATGCAGGGTCACACTTTTGAACGTGAGGGAGGCAGATGTATATAGGATGCGGATGTGCATGTGTGTGTTTGTGTGTGCGGCCACATATGCATATGTGATTGTGGTGTGTTCAGATGGCTGTACCCCCCCTTCATGACCATGCAGGACATGGATATGGACTGCCACATTACACACCAGGAATACCTCTCATGTGTGCATTCACAGGACAGCAAATAGTATAATATGGTCTGTAGCACAGCACAGGCATCCAGAGGGAAGGTAGACTCCAGGTACACACTTAATATTGCAGTCAGCAGAGAGGTTGCCAACAACCCATGTATGCAGCTCTACAGATGCATTGTGGAAGTACTAGTCAACTCCATGGAGTGTATCCAAATATTACAGTTGTCACATGATGGGCTGACGGAGCAACATAGCAGGCATGTACTGAGCTTTACATACTCATGACAGACCAGTGGGAGATATTATGGATGCAACATAGTATCCCACACATGTAGGGGCCATGCACATAATTTCCGGCCATACAGAGGGTGCATACCGAATTACAGCAGTGAGGCCATATAAATCCACCACACACAAGTCAGGCAGGTAAAGTAGCAACAGGGCTTGTGTTGCATCTGCTTGTGTTGCCATTCTTAGGACTGTGATGTTAATGAGTGGTATCAATGTGTGCATGTTAGCAAGTGTGATGCAGGGTGGGGTAACACATGGACATACAAGTGGGACTGACTGTAAAGCCATTGACAGGTAGGTATAATGCAGGTGTGTGTGTGTGTGTGTGTGTGTGTGTGTGTGTGTGTGTGTGTGTGTGTGTGTGTGTGTGTGTGTGTGTGTGTGTCTGTGTGTGTGTGTACTATTAGGCAATGATGTACAGGTTTTAAAGTGCATTTATTGTACTCCCCCACAGGTGGCGATGTGGGTCAAGTTCCTCCTGCAGCTGATTTGATGTAGGTGTCCAGACAGACACCGATGATGATGATGATACTAATGGTGAGGCACAGTTTGGATTGTCAGGGGACAACACTGTGCATACAGTTGACATCCCCCTTTTAACCACCACACCCCCGCACACAGTTACAGTGCCTATACACACCCCATCACCAGTGGCCATAGTGAAGGGACAGCTGGCGTTTAGTGTAAGTGCACAGGAAAGTGTGGTGACCATGTCTGCTGTGTCTGGTCACAGCAGGCATACCCAGTTGTCCAGCAGGGCACCACATAGGCAGATATCCCAGGGTGCTCATGGTAGGGCAACTGAACATCATGCCCCTGGCAGAGGCAACATAGGTGCTACCACCAGACGCATGTTTCAGGCTGCCATGGTGATGCAGGCATGTACAGAATGTTACCACAGACAGGCTCTCAGCCTGCGGAGGGCTGCTCTCACATCAGCAAATGACAATGCCCGTGAACTTACTAGTGCCATCCATGGAGTAACTGAGTTCATGGATAGATCATCCAGTGAGATGATGACCCTCATTGACCATGGTCTGTCCATGCTAGAACATGTGGTGGGAGTGGTGTGATGTCCGCGTAGACATAGGGCAGCAACACCATCAGCTGGTAGTCAGCATGGACATGGCAGGACACCAACAGGCTCCCATAGTGGTAGTAGCACCCATGGCAGTGCGGGGGAGTGTGCTGTCCACACCACAGCAGGCAACGTGGACGTGGTGCTGGCCAGTCCCAGGAGGGGCCTGGTACCAGTGGACAAATGTCATCTGCAGGCGAGAGTAGCACATCAAGGGCTGTAGCTGGATGTGCCCATGGAACACCTGGCAGGTGCAGTCCATGTGTCCATGGCTGGAGGCATTGAACTGCAGACCCTGCCAGGTATGGTCTGCAGCTGTTCATAAATGCCTGTGAAGGGCAGCCACATGGCAGAACTGTGTGCATGCATACCCACACTCTCTCAAAAACACATCTTGGGTGACCTCATACCTACACACACCATATCACCTCGGCTAGCTCCCCGGAGTACACTTCTCACCCACACACATGGTGTCAAATGTATGGGCCACCCTTTGCCTCTGGCAAATCAACACCACACCCTGTGCATATGATGATACCTGTGCCCCCTCCCTGTCATCCATACCATTGATGCAGGGACAGGCTGATATCGTTCTGATGCACCCAGTGACTGTACAACAGAGTAGCACAGTACTGTAGTGTAACATGTAGTAGGGGGTAGGGTGTGAGGCATTTTTGTCAGGTAGTATAGTCATCAGGCAATGATGCATTACAGCTGTTGGGTACACTGCTTGATTGTGGTCTCTATTATGTTATCCAGTTGTGTTGTAGGTGTACATGTGTCAGCTGTTGGATGTTCTGCAGTCATATTCCACAACAGGGTATGTGATAACATAAGGTTAATATGACAGTAAAATGACCATCTGGTAAACACCATCATCATATATACCATTCACACTGTAACCGTCCGTACACTGGTCATGGCACAGTGCGGTCCATTGGCTGTCTGTGGTATGGGACACATGCACCTGGCCGTACAGACATGTGAGCAAATAGGGTACCATACATTGGGGCAGCATGTAACATCACATAGTACAGGACAAAAAACAATTGCATCAACAACAGTCTGTGCACTGCCCAAGGTATGTATGCACAATACACAGCTTGTCTTGAAATTCCTAACTCAGGAGTCTGCAACCTGTGGCTCTGGAGCCACATGCAGCTTTAACAACCTTCTGTAGTTGCTCCCTGTACCTCTGAGGATTAATGGTCACTGTAATGCACCACTCACACACAAACACACACTGAGATCAACAAGGGCTAACACAGGAACACAATCATGGATGGATGTTAGGTATTGCTCTGATACAATTACTTCTGTCATATATATAGTATAACAATATTTTGAACCTTATATGCAGTGTAATCTTCATATTAGGTTCATAGGTTCATAGGTAGGTACTAGGCTATTGGCCCTAAGGCCTATACAAGCCTAGCCAAAAAGGTACCCTGGCTTTCACCACCCAAGAAAATTATTTTCCTGTGCCCCTGTCAAGCAGAACCACAGAAATGATCCCCATGGTGAATTTCCTATTAACCATCCAATCATCAAGATTCTTCTTGAAGAGTGCTAATGAGGAGCTCTGTTTAACATAGATAGGTAGTCTGTTTCAGAGTATGGGAAGTCTCTGGGACAGGACTCTATCCCTCCAGCATGTTCCGTTTATTGTGGTGACAAGGTTTAGGTCCCTAGAGCGTGTAGCTTGGAGGGATTGGGATTTCTTTAAGTGGAGCATGTCCAACAGGTCTGGGTTTGACATAGCTTTCTATGTTAGGCAGAGATCGCCTCTGAGTAGGCAATATGCGATGGAGTAAAGCTGGAGTTTTTTGAGACGGTCTGCGTAAGGCATCTGTTTGAGGCCAGTAATCCTCTTTGTGAGGTATTTTTGTGGCATTTCCAGTTGTTGCAGATGTCTTGTGAGGTACATACCAAAAGGGGCATTGTACTCTATAATGGGTCTAATGAGTGATGAGCAGAGGGGGAACAATGACCTCTTTTTTTCTGGATGAGAAACCTTTTGTGATGAGGTGTGCCATGTAGAAGGATTTCCTGACCACTGTGGCGATGTGATTATCAAAGAAGAGACTACTGTCCACCTGTGTCCCAAGGTCTTCTATCACACTTTTGGTGTTAAGTAGACTACCACCTATGTGGTAGTTCATTGGTACAGAGTTTTTACCAAAGTGGGTGACAATGCACTTTTTGGCATTGAGCTTGAGACCATGTCTTTGACACCAGGCATCTGTCTCAGTGAGGCCCTTTTGTAGGATGTTCACATCATTAGGAGTTTCAATTATGGCTCCTAGTTTGCAGTCATCTGCGAATTTAGTTAACCAAAGACCTTCTGTGTTTGTCTGTACTTCAGAGAAGTAGATATCATACAGGAGAGGACCCAGGACTGAACCCTGTGGTACTCCACTTGTCACTGGTCTAAAGTCTAATTTGGAGTCTGCTAATTTCATGGTGTGGGTTCTTTCAGTAAGCCAGCTGGCAACCCATCTTGTGACATAGGGATTTATACCTAGTTTAGTGAGTTTATCTATAATTCCAGAGTGGGGGATGGTGTTGAACGCCTTGGCGAGATCTAGATAGGCTGTGTGAACCACCTTACCGTCATCTCTGGCTTTAGTGACTACTTCAAAGAAGTCTATCAGGTTTAGGAGACATGATCTGCCTTTTAAAGACCCAAACTGTGTGGGGTCCAGAATTTGGAAATCTCCAATGTCTTTGTTTATGAGTTCCATGATGATACATTCCATGGCCTTGCAGATGAGGCTCGTCAGGCTAATGGGGAGGTAGTTCCCAGGGTCTGTTGTGGCCCCCCTTTGTGGAGTGGGATAACTGTCACGGTGCGCCATTCAATGGGCACAAAGCCTGAGGTGAGGCTATGATTGAACATGGTACTTAGGTGGGGTGCCAGTTCATTCTGTAGTTCATGTAGAAGGCAGTCTGGGATGTTGTCAAGTCCCATGGATGCTGTGTTCTTGGCTTTGGAGAGTGAAGTTTTTACCTGTGCAGCCATGATTACAGGAACTTTGCATTCTTCCGATATAAAGATGGGCCCTTTAGGGGGTGAGAGGGGTGTAAAGTTAGCACTGAACCTATCTTCCAGGATGTTGGCAATATCAGTTGGTTCTGTATATTTAGTGTCATTGTGCTGTAACTCAGAGCAGATCTGAGTGTTGCCATTGAGATTTTTGACATAGCTATAGAATGCTTTCTGGTTGTCTTTAGAATCAGTGGCAATTTTGTTTTAATAACTAGCTTTGGAGAATTTTATGAGGGATCTCAGCTTCTTACTGAGGCTGACCAGGGAGTTCCTCCAATCGTGGGATTTTACTCTTTTTTTGCAAGTTTCTTTTTTCTGTTGTAGAGTTTTTTTATGGCAGAAGGCCACCAGATTGGCTTCCTTTTTTTGGAGGATAGCATCTTGGTTCTGTTAGGGACAGCACGATCCATGCACTCATGTAAGTGCTTATAAAGTGCATTTGTGTAGGATTCAGCAGTCGTACCTCTATTGTCCATTTACATGGGTGTCGTGAAGTTTGCCACTTCTGTCTTAAGAAGTGTGAAGTTGGCTTTGGAGAAATTTTTTACGGTTGTTTTCCTAATGGGGGGGGTGGGAGCGGGATGTGGATGTCTAGGGTGATTAGCTTGTGGTCGGATCTGACCAACGAGGAGATGACCACTGGTGTGAAACATCGGTCACCCATGTTGGTGATGACCAGGTCCAGGATATTGCTGCCCCTGTTGGGGGTGTGGATAAGTTGATCCAAAGCATTGGAATTGATGATTTCCAGAAAACGTTGAGCAAAAGAGTTAGTACATGAGTAGTTTTCCCAGTTAATGGTAGGGTAGTTGAAATCACCCATTATTAGAGTGTTGGGTTGTACCTTAATATTTTCCAGTGTATCAAGAAAAGAGGAGTGGGAATCCTGGGGCATGGTGTGGGGTCTGTAGCAAGCTACAATCTGGATTGCGGTTTTGCCCAGAGTTAGTTGAACTTGGATAATCTCGGATGCATTATGCTGAGCAACTAGCTTGGAGGTGTGGATATCCTTAATGAATATGGACATGCCTCCACCTTTAGTGTTTCGGTCTGAGTTTGGTGGCCGAAAGGTGTGGTATGAATTATAGCCTGGTAATGCAGGGGTGCTCTCTGGAGCTTTGAACCAGGTCTCTGTCACTGCACAGATGTCAATATTCTCCATTTTAAGGAGTGCCTCGAGTGAGTGCATTTTGAGCTTTAGACTTCTAGCATTGAGTAGCATTACCCTCAGATTTTGTTTGCTTGTACTTGCTACGATGGTGAATTTGTCATTTGAACCTTGCCTAAAAAAGGCACTATAGGGGTGGCAAGAGCCTTTGCCAGTATCCGGAATCCCAAGGGCGACAGGTGGAGGCCATCTCTGGCAAAGTAGCGTGGTCTGTCGATCATGTCATCCCAGGCAGCCAGATACTGGATTCCCTTAGAATGACACCAGAAGCTTAGCCAATTGTTAAAGTCAATCATTTTGTCCTTGAACTGTGGTGTCATTCTGGGTGATGGCAGGATGCTACTCAGGGCTAGGGTCATACCGGCCTGGGCTACAAGATCAGAAAACTCCTCCATGTCTCTTTTCATGTAGTCCAGGGAGGTACGTCTCAGGTCATTCACACCAACATGGACAATGACAGAGTCATATTTGTACTTGTTGTGGAGTGACCTGAGTGCATGCATTATGTGGTGGATCCTGGCACCTGACAGGCAGCTGACAGTAACTTTTTTCTTGTTTAGCTGGTGAGTGGAACATCAGTTTGCCTGACTATAGAGTCACCTATGACAAGAGTGTTGGGTACATTATGCCTTATGGGCTGTAGTTGAGTGGCACACTGAGTATGTGGGCTATGTGTCATTTGGGTTGTGTTGGGGATGGAGGTTGCTTGCATTTCTGCTTTGGAGGACTCTGTTGTTTGGGCCTCCGCGAATGTAGATGTGCGTTTTGTGGTTCTGTGTGTGTGTTTTGGTGCTGTAGGTTTTGAGGGACTATGGGATGAGTGTGGTGCGGTGCAAGTGTTTACCTTCTCCTCTTGACTGTCTAGGCCAGTCTTTGGTGAAGAGAGCTTTGCTTCCAGTTTGGCTATATAAGTGCATCTCTCACAGGTCGTAGTGTTGGGTGGTAGAAGGAGAGGGTTGTCTGTGTACATGAGGCATTTGCTGCATTGTCCCAAGATGCCCAGATTCATCAGGTAGACAGGAGAAAACACCGGGAGCTGACCTTTAGATATGCCTGAATAGGTGCTTATTTATTAAGTACTAAAAACTGTTTTCCTCTAGA